>NC_043712.1:42482089-42597139 GCF_006229205.1 Suricata suricatta | reverse complement strand
CTCTTGGGTAAATCCCCAGCAATGCTATTGCTGGGTCATAAGGGAGTTCTATGGATAGTTTTTGAGGAACCTCCACACTGTTTTCCAGAGCGGCTGCACCAGTTTACATTGCCACCAACAGTGTAGGAGGGTGCCCATCTCTCCACACCCTCGCCAGCAACTATAGTCTCTTGCTTTGTTCATTTTAGCCACTCTGACTGGCGTGAAGTGGTATCTCAGTGTGGTTTTGATTTGTGTTTCCCTGATGATGAGTGATGTTGAGCATCGTATAAGACTTATACATTCCATAGCTAGGAACTTTGTATCTCCCACTCCCTTTCACCCATTTTTATTTATTTTTGAGAGACAGAGACAGCGGGAGCAGGGGAGGGTCAGAGAGAGAGGGAGATACAGAATCTGAAGCAGGCTCTATCTAGGCTCTGAGCCATCAGCACAGAGCCCGACGCGGGGCTCGAACCCATGAACCATGAGATCATGACCTGAGCCAAAGCCAGACGCTTAACCGACTGAACCACCCAGGCGCCCCTCTTTCACCCATTTTCACCCATTCCCCTCTCCGTCTCCTCTTTAGCAACCACTAGTTTGTTCTCTGAATAGAATTTTTGTACATCTATAAGGATTATAAACTATGTTGAATAACTTTACCCTGTTGAGACCACAACCTGAGAAAAATTAATTGATATTTTTCCCGCAGTATAGTAAGGAATATTACATACTTTTTATTTCAGGAAGGAAAAACAAATTAGAAGTATAGAAGAAGAAGTTGAACAGGAAAAGCAAGCAGCAGATGGCATTATCAAAAACATGTCTCCTGAAAAACAAGTCAAGTACATAGAAATGAAAACCACAAATGAGAAATTGTTGCAGGTAATACTAATCACTACTCTGTGCCAACCATACTGTAGTTTTGCTACTAAAAATATGGTCTGAAGATGGGCAGCATTGGCATCCCAGAGACCCACTGATCAAAATATTTTAATAAGGTCCCCAGATAATTTCTATGGACGTTTAAATTTGAGAAGCACTGATCTAGAAAACTTCCACTAGCTTATGCTGCATGATGACCTAATTTGACTGTATTATTCATTTCTATGCATCTTTCACTTTTGCATGCCCTGTTCATGAAAACACTTGTTTTTTTTAATGAATTGCTAATGGAATAGTAAAAAACCTCATATACCAGAGCCATATGGATATATTTACTTTCTTTCCTGCTTAATATGTGGCATCTAATAAGCATCTTTTACCTTCTGCGTCCTTGATTTGAACAGCTCTTGCCTCCTAATCATGGCATTTAAATAAGCAATTTGGGAGCCTGCTGAGGGCCTATTGAGAATTCGTCCCACACTGAGATAAAGTAGTGACTCAGATTAGCAAGGCAGTGCTCTTACATGCCCATATATCTCTTAACCAAACAGTTCACAAAGAATTAGTCCCCACAAAGGCCAATAATGAATATAGTTTCTGAAATATTTTCACTGACTTTATCTTTTAAAGTTTATTTATTTATTTGGTGGGGAGTGGCAGAGAGAGAGAGACTCCCAAGCTTAGTGCAGAGTGGGCTGCTGGGCTCAATCCCCTAACTGGGACATCCTAACCTGAGCCGATATCAAAGAGTCAGGTGCTTATCCAACTGAGCCACCCATCTACCTATATCAGTGACCGTATAACTTTTTATTCGGGATTTATAACATAAAATAAAACACTGTAGAAAAGAGTATTACAGAAATGCTAAATACCATCAAAACATAATTATTCTTGCACAGCTGTTTTTGAATAATCAGCTCAAAAGTATTGTCCCTAGGAGTGAGCCATGTAAAATTACTGTCTTTGCCCTAAAAGAAATTAGGCAAAATATTTGAAAACAGTTAAAAATCAAAATTAAAAATCGTAGCCTTAAACAATGACATCATTAATTTTAAGGCTTCTGATATTTAATATTCATGAAACATGATGATTCACAGTGAAAAGCTCACCACCTTTGACAAGCTCATAGGTATTTTTAAAGGTAGATCGTGGCATAGTTTTTAGGAGTAATGAAAGAATGAACAAAAATAGAAATAATGTTAATAAATTCTAGTCCAATAGCAAGATATGAGTTGAATGTTTACAAAACCATAACCATATTTGCCACAACCATATTTGAAATGTTGAGAAGCAAACATTATTCTAAATATAACTTGCATATATATTTGCTTTTTTCCTTTTTCTTAGGAATTAGATACACTTCAGCAACAACTGGATTCACTGAACATGAAAAAAGAGAGCTTGGAAGCTGTATGTATAAAATCAAATAAAGGTTCTTGTATTACTCAGCTACAAAAGATAATTCAGCTAAATATATTAATGGAATTCATTCAAGTACATGTTTATTTTGAAGTTACTAAGAGGATTATAATTTTTTTCCCATTCATCACCACAAATATCCTAGTTTGTTGAGAAATTAGATTCAATTATTGAGTACGTACTGTGTGCAAAAGGAATCATTCTACCTTTCTGAGGTACATAAAATCTAATGGTAATTTAAAGACATGTGAATAAGAGACTAATAACAGGTGAAAAAGGAGAGAGATGAGTTCATCACTGTAAAGATACAAGTGCTTGCATTTGTTATTGATTTATTTAAAGCAGTTTTATAAATTCATAAATGTTTTTAATTAAAAATTCTTTATTCAAAAATTATTTTAATTTAAAACAATTGAATAAGATAAAAGTGAAAATGCCTGTTTTTCCTCTCTTTCTAGACAGAATTGTTTTGTATTTTTTAGTGCTTACTATGTGCTTTTTTTGACCTCCTTACATTGATCACTAGCATAGTTATTTAATCTTCACAACAATCTCATAATCCTATCATGGTTTTTATTGTGGAAAAACCTCGGGTGGAATTCACACTTCACATGCAGCTTGGTTTGACTTGTTTTCACTTAACATTCTCTTGAATTCTATTCACATCAGGTACTAGAGATCTGCATTATTGTAAATTACTGCATTGTGTTATATTGTATGACTATAACACAGCCTGGTAAATGAATAGCTTGTTTATAGTTTTTTGGTATTACCAACAGTGCTGCAGTGAAAACATGCATTTTATGCCAAATTACATATATATGTCTTAAGATAAATTTCTTGGAGTGGGACAAAAGATACACACTTCTAAAATGTCAGGTTGCCAAATTGCCTTCCAAAAAGGTGGTTCCATCTTTTACCTCTAGATTCAGTGTATGAAAGTGCCTATTTTTCCTGTGCACTCATTAACGGCAAGCATTATCCACTTTTTCCATTTTTGCTAGTTTAATAGGTAAAAATATCTATCTTGTTTTGATTTTCATTTATTTATGCACGAAATTGAGTATTTCTTTATATTTTGTTGACCAATATATATCTTTTTCTGCGAACTACCTTTTCATGTCCTTTACACTTCAGTATACTATCTAGACCTCGAACCTTGCATTCCTTTCCCGATTTCTTGTGGATTCAGGTAGGTATCATGATAATAGGATTAGGAACAATTGTAGATTGACAAGATTGCTCTCACCTCTTTTACAAAAGAATTAGGCATGAGTATTTTGTAATTATTTTGGAAATTTGCTGTTGAAAAAGTAGTTTGTTTAAAAATATTAACATGGTTTTCTATATCTGATTGTCCTCATATGGGTATATATACTTTTTTTTTTTGGATCTCTATGGTTAATAGAAATATTCTTCAAAGACTAAGGACCACATTTAGTATTAACACAACTGGCCTGCAGAATTCCTCACTGTGTGTTTTAGGGTATTAGGGAATGTCAGGTCTTATTTCACTTGGCAAATTTACTTGCTGCAGGAAGTGGTATAAGCTATATTTTTGGATTTAGTGTTTATATTGCTGCCACTTTTTGGAATCAGTACATGTATGGCTAAAAAATGTGAAACTTTATAAAACTTACAGTATTCCCAAATCAAGAATATGTTACTAATTTTATTTAATTTTTCTCAGATTCCTTGTATTTTTTATTTGGACTTGTTCTTCAAAAAAAAACATGTCAAATATCACTCAACTCGTATTTATTGAATATCTGCTGTGTGCTCACTACTTTGTTAAGTATAACTTAGCATTTCACCAGAATATTAAAAAAAAAAAAAGAACGAAAAAACCAGGTGAAGAATCAACATGAGTTTTCTTGAGGAATAGTTTTATCAAGATGCAATTTGAAGAGTTTTTTAGCAAAAGGAAGGGGAAGATAGCTATGAAAAAGGATATCTCAAGATATCTGTATTTCTTCTATCTGTATTTTATTACCATGCTTTTTCACCTGAAGCTAATCCATTAATTGAGCTGTATGTATGATGCTTTTTTTGATTGAGATCAAGAGCTGAGAGCTAAGATCAAGAGTTGAATGCTTGACCACCTGAGCTACGCAGGCACCCCTGCTTTTTTTTTTTTTTTTCTTTAAAGATTTTATTTTTAAGTAATCTCTATACACAATGTAGTTCCCCAAACCCACAACCCTGAGATCAGGAGTCACATTCACCAACTGAGCCAGCCAGGCACTTCTGTGTAATACTTTTTTAATAGACTTTCAAACCTTTTCACTTATTCATCTTTTTTTTAAGATTCCTTCTCTTGCTTTCAAAAAAGAGGTCTTTGATCTTGAAAATCTGGTCTTGCTCATCCTGTGGGCCTGGTTTCAGATATCATCATTCACTTTTATTAACTTAGAAGATTATTTAGATTTAGATCTGCTGTCTCTTCATCTGTAAAACATAGATAATAATATTCTCTTATAGAGTTGCTTTGAATATTAGAGACCATGTATAAAGAACATGGAATACAGTGCCTGGCACAGAACAAGTGCTCAATAAATAAGCTCCAAATATCATTTTCCCTCTCTTTCTCATCATTATCAACATCCCTACCTCTTTTGGTTATCTAATAAAATTATCACAGCCCTTAATTTCTCCTTGTGAACAGTAGAACAGTGGTGACTATACAATAACTATTCTATGTATGTGTATTAATTTCCTAGTGCTGCTGTAATAAAACCACACCAACTGGGTAGCTTAATACAACACATTTTCTCATCATTCTAGAGCCTAGAAATCTAAAATCAAGGTATCGGTAGAGCCATGTGCCCTCTGAGATTCTGTTAGATTCTTTCCGCCTCTTCCTAGTCCTAGTGGTGGCTATTAATTGTGGGTATTCATTCCTTTATTTTAGCTGCATCACTCCAGTCTCTGCCTGTGTCGTCACACGGCATTCTCCTTCTTTGTCTCTGTCTGTATGTATTCTCTTATAAGGACACCAGTCAACACTGGTTTAGGGTTCACCCTAATGACCTCATCTTGACTGGACTAAATCTACCAAGGCTCTGTTTTCCAAATTAGGTCATATTCATGGGTACTAGAGATTAGGATTTCAGCATATCTTTTTGGGTGACAGAGTTCAACTTATAACATTGTAGTAGAGTGTATAGGACTAGTGAGGAGAAAATATCTTCTCTCTAGAGATCAGGTCTTTGGACTTCCAAATAAATGTTGTGGTTAAAGTTGTACATAGTGACATTTTCTCAATTATCTTCTCAATGGTAGAGATGTCTGTGTTTGTTCGGGTCTTATATTTAGAAGATAAACCGCCATCTAATTGTGAATTTTAGACTGAAAATAGCTTATGAAGGAAAAAGCTTTACAAATTTACCAATTTACAAATGTGCTTTGTAACATTATTGAGTAGTATAGATATTAGATATCTCTATTTGAAATGCCGATGGTTTAAATTTGTTCTTATTCTTATAAACTGAAATCTACTTGAGAGTAGTTTTTTGTTGTTGTTGTTGTTGTTAACATTTATTTATTATTGATAAACAGAGAGAGACAGAGCATGAGCATGGGAGGGGCAGGGGGGAGGGTGAGACACAGAATCTGAAGCAGGCTCCAGGCTCTGAGCTATCAGCACAGAGCCCGATGTGGAGCTCGAACCCATGAGCAGTGAGATCATGACCTGAGTCAAAGTAGGATCTTCAACTAACTGAGGAACTCATTTCCTACTTGAGAGTAGTTTTAATAAAATCCTAATTAAGTTTTTCTTCTTTATGTGCTCTTTAGGAAATAGCACACTCCCAGGTTAAACAGGAGGCTGTATTGCTGCATGAAAAACTTTATGAGTTGGAATCCCATCGAGACCAAATGATTGAAGAAGACAAAAGCATAGGATCTCCAATGGAAGAGAGAGAGAGATTACTTAAACAGGTAGAAAAAAACAAAAATACTATGTCAAAATGTGGTAAATATTCTGATTATTTTATTTAAGGCATATGAATTGAACAGAAAGCCAGTAAGTTTATTGTCTTAAAAAACAGTGAAAAGTGAATTTCATCTAAATTAAGATTAACTGGGGCACTGCAGTGGCTCAGTCAGTTAAGCGTCCAGCTCTTGATTTCGGCTCAGGTCATGATCTCACAGTTTGTGAATTTGAACCCTGCATCTGGCTTTGCACTGACGGTGCAGAGCCTCCTTGATATTCTCTCTCCCTCTCTTTCTGCCACCCTCCATCCCTCCACTTGCATTCTCCCTCTCTCAAAATAAATAAATAAACATTAAAAAAATAAAAATAAATAAAGATGAACTGATCAAGAAAATCTGGGTGCAAGTCATTTTTCACATAAGTTGTTTCTTGACTTAAATCCTAATTTTATATGGTCTTTGTGTACATTTTGGTCATTTTTCCATGCTTTGGATCCGTAGAAGGAAACTGAAAGTCTTCTGTATTGGTTAGTAAATAATTAGTTGATCTTATTGAAGATCTGTTCCTTTATTTGTTTGGGGCCTCATATTTTGAAAACAAAATGCCCCAAGACTAGTGCATTTTTATGGTGATCAGTGCCTCTGTGAAGTGAATGGAATTAAAATGATCTATAAAATCACAGTATGTCACCATGTATTCAGTAGCTTTCTTATTACCCCAAAAACTAGCTTTTATTTAGCACTAAGTTATAATTAGCCTGTTGTTTATCCTGAGACACTCTCAGTATAGGGCCCTTAGGAGAACTGCACATATATTTGGGAGCAGCATCCATTAGGAACCTAAAATTAGACTCTTCTGTCGTCTTAAGTTGAGCCCAAATGGTTTGGAACAACCTTAGGGATCAACTCAGGAGCTATTTAAGAATTAGAATCATTCCAGAAAGGTATTAAAATCTAGAATCTTTAAAGTTCCTCCGAAAGAGATCATTGGAGGCAGGGGAGGGAGAGCATAATCTTGGGGTAGGATTGGCAGATGAGATACAGAACAACTGGTTAAGATTTAATTTCATATAAACAATGAATCATTGTTTAGAATGTGTGCGTGTGTGTGTGTGTGTGTGTGTGTGCGCGCATATATGTTGCATGGTAAAATTGTGCCCTAAAAGGTATTATTTATCTGAAATTCACATGTAATAGAGATAAAATCTGGCAACACTGCCTTGTGTGTGTGGGTGAGGGGGTAAGGTAAGCCTGGATATATATGTAAACTGATCTAGGCATGAAGACGCAACAACCTCTTGGTGCCAAAAGGATAGGTATCGATATATCAGTTGTCACCCTTTCTTTGATGAAAAAGGGAAAATCTGTGAATAGTTTCTTAATGATCTCTATATATTTTTTAACTTCAAAGGCTGAATTTTAAGAAATAGATTTCACGAAAGAGACTACATTTGACATATTAGTATAACATATCATAGAAGGAAATTTTCTTTAAAATAGTCTAATGAGTAATTCAAGTACTGTTTCTTTATATGCTTTTATAGGTTAAAGAAGATAATCAGGAAATAGCCAGCATGGAGCGACAGTAAGTACATTTATAATAGGATGTATTACATCCATTTCACATCTTTTAAATTACATTCTAAATGTACAATAGGTACATATTGTTATGTTTTTCTATGGTTCACACTGGTACTATTGATGCAGTGTTCAATCTTATTTAGAGATTGAAATATTTCTTTTAATGTTTAGTTAAGAGCCATTGGATAGCATAATTATTTTTTAAAAACAACTCTTTTAAGATATGATATATACCAGGGGTGTCTAGGTGGCTCACTTGGTTAAGCACCCAACTTCAGCTCAGGTCGTGATCTTACAGTTGGTGGGTTTGAGCCCTGCGATGGGCTCACTGCTATCAGCACAGAGCCTGCTTCAGAGCCTCTGTCCCCCTCTTTCACTGCCTTTCCCACACTCGTGCACACTCTCTTTCTTTCAGAAAAAAAAAATTAAAAAAAAAATATAATACATGTCATATAATTCACATATTTAAAGTATACAACTCAAAGGTTTTTAGTATATTCAGAATTGTGCAACCAGTACCTCAGTAAGACCCAACACCCCTGTCCTTATCCCCTCTTATCCACCACTCCCAGCCCTAGTCAACTATTCTACTTTATGTCGCTGTATTTTGGCCTATTCTGGATATTCTGTACACATGGAATCATACAGTATGTGGTCCTATGTGACTGGATTCTTTCTTTCACTTAGCATAATGTTTTCAAGACTCATCTGTGTGGTAGTATGCATCAGTATTTCTTTTTCTTTCCTTCCTTCCTTCCTTCCTTCCTTCCTTTCTTCCTTCTCTTTCTTTCACCCTTCTCTTTCTTTCTCTTTCTCTCTTTCTTTCTTTCTTTCTTTCTTTCTTTCTCTCTCTCTCTCTCTCTCTCTCTCTCTCTCTTTCTTTCTCCCAAATAATAATCCATTGTGTGCATATGCAGTATTTATCCATTTATCAATTGATGGGTATTTGGATTGTTTCCAGTTTTTGGCTATGATGGATCATGCTGGTATGAACACTGATGTATATATGTTTTTACTTTTCTTGGGTTTATACTGAGGAATAAAATTGCTAGCTTATGTATTAACTCTATATTTAACTCTTTGAAGACCAGCCAGACTATTTTCCAAGCAGCTGCACCATTTTACATTTCCACCAGCAGTGTATGAGCATTCCAGTTTCTCTATATCCTCACCAACACTTGTTATTATCTGGGTGTTTTTTTTTTTATTATAGCCATCCTAATGGATGAAAGGTAGTATCTCCTTATGGTTTTGATTTTCATTTCCCTGATGACTGCTGTTTATTGACCATGCCCATGTCTTCTTTAGAGAAATGTCTGTTCATATCCTTTGCCCATTTAAAAAAATGTTTATTTATTTATTTTGAGAGAGAGAGAGAGAGCAAGAGAGACTAAACACAATCTGGGGAGTGGCAGAGAGAGAGAGGCAGGGAATGAATCCCAAGCAGGCTCCACATTGTCAGTTCAGAGCTTGATGTGGGGCTTAAATTCAGGAACGTGGGATCATGCATGACCTGAGCTGATATCAAGAGCCGGACACTTACCCGACCCAGGCACCTCCTTTGCCCATTTTTTAATTGGATTATTTATCTTTTTATTATTGAGTTGTAAGAAATCTTTATATATTCTAGAGACATTTCTCTTATCAGAGAAATCATTTGCAAAGTATTTTTCCCATTCTGTGGGTTGTCTTTTCATTCTCTTAGTGGTGTCCTTTGAAGTACAAAAGTTTTATATTTTGATAATGTCTGGTTTAATTTTTATTTTTTTGCTTATGGTTTTGGTGTCCTATCTAAGAAACCAATGCCTAATCCAAAGTCATGAAGATCTATGCCCATGATTCATTCTAAGAATTTTATAGTTTGACTCTTATGTTTAGATCTATGATACATTTTAAGTAAACTTTTGTATATGGTGTGAGGCAGGAGTCCAATTTTATTCTTTTGTTTGTGCATATCCAGTTGTCCCAGCAACATTTGCTGAAATATTCTTTCATGAAATATTATTTATTATTCTTTCCCCGTTTAATTATTCTGGCATCTTTGTCAAAAATCAGTTGTATTGTAAACACAAGCTGGGGAGTGGCAGAGAGAGATTTCTGGACTCTCAGATTTATTCCATTGCTCTATATTTCTTCCTTTAGTCCAGTACCACATTGTGTTTATTATTATAGCTTTGTAATAAATACAAATGTTGTTTGATAAAAATTTTAACCTATATAATCTCTAATCAGCGGTAAATTTTCTCTTATCCTCTAATCTTTGAGGCTAATTTGTCAACTTAGTTCAGTTTTTACAAATCTACAAAAGAAGGTTGCTAAAGATTTTTCACTTTAATATCACAAGTCAAACTCAAAAGAAGGAAGGGGGAAATGTCAGGCAACCTAACATTCTCAGAATATACTTCTATTCTAAATAAGAATCCTATAACCAAGTTGATAATAACTGAAAATTAAAAAATAAATTAAAAGTAAATAAGAATCCTATAAAAAGATCTGGAAAAGGTTTTTCTAAATCTATAGTATTGTCTTCAGAATAGAACATATTACTTATAAATACTACTTATGCAACTTAGAAAAGATTTCCTAACATCATTAAATTTTTATTTAATGTTTTAATTTAATTTTAGTGTTTTTACTGAATATATAAATTATCTGTCATAAATTTATTTTTTTTAAGTTCATTTATTTTGAGACAGGGAGAGGAGAGAATCCCAAGCAGGCTCCATGCTACCAGCATGGACCCCAATGCAGGGCTCACACTCATGAGAGCATGACCTGAGCTGAAATCAAGAGTTTGATGCTTAACCAACTGAGCCACCCAGGCACAACCCCTGTCATAAATTTATTAAATATTTTCAACAGGTTAACAGATATAAAAGAAAAAATAAAGCAATTTAATGAAGAAATTAGACAACTGGACATGGATTTAGAAGAACACCAAGGTAATTTTTCTGGTTTTTTATATGTATAATAATAGGCATGTAGCAATATTGATATAGTATTATCTTGGACTTCAGAGACTATTTATGTGGGATTTAATGTTTAATTCTTTATGATATCCCTAAGTTTGACTACTAAAATGCTAACTTATACTATAGTAGGAAATATTACAATTAATATTAAATTATGTAAGCTGACTAAAAACTTGAAATAGAGTGGTTATAAAATGACAAGAATTTATTTTGTTTAGCAAAGCACTTCAAAAATGAAATAAAATGGTTTGACGTTGTTACAGATTTCTAATTTATACATTTTTAATGTGGTCAAATATCAGTGAACAGGGGTAACTGATAGAATTGAAGGGGGAGAGAGGATTAAGTCCCTGGCAGAAAGAATTAATTCCCTACGGATCCCAGTAATGAGGTAGCAAGGACTGATCTGATCCTTTCCCTTCTTGCCCCAGCTGTGGAATATGAAGAGCCAAAGGAACTAGAACCCTTGTGTTAGCAGGGAGTATGTACATGTGGTGGGAATTGGAGAGCTATATGTAGTATATGTTTGGTTGTATTATTTATGTTTTTTTCTCAATATGTGAATAATAGCATTAGCTTCTATCGATTGCTTACTTACCTGGATTGGGCACTATGTGATCTTTGCAAGAACCGTTTGAAGGCTTGTAAGCCCTTTTGTACTTGTTGAAGTTCAGAAAAGTTACTCAAATTCCCACAGTAGTAAAGGGTAAAGTCTAGATTTAGATCAAGTTTTCTTTGATCCCAAAGTTTTATTCTATTGTCAAACCCTAATCTTGGCTTTCTGATATGAAGCGCTACATTTCTGAAATAAAAATATTCTTATGAAATGCTTAGTTTTATTTACATATGGCTTATAATGGCTTCAAGTAGACATATTTAGGCATATTAGGCATACAGGCAAACAAACGTTAAGTTCCATTTATCAGGTAAATAAGCTTAGCTTAAATTTTCTCATTTGCAAAGTGTGAATATAAAGGTCCTTCTTCACTAAGGTTTATGAATACTAAATGATATGTATGGCAAGGTAGGCTCCAAATAAATTGTTAGGACTAAGGTCATATTATTTTCTTTATTAAATTATTTTATTGCTTTTAATTTATATAGATCTAGTGTTCTATATTTTTTTATTAATAGCTTATTCTGAGAAATTTGATAGTGTTCTTGATTTTAGATGCTTTACAGGAAACTTTCTAAACAATTTTCCTCTTCTTAAATTTAAATTTCTAACAATACTCAATTTATTTTTCCAGTAAAGTAATTCATTTTGAGGGTAACACTTTATTAATTGCTGGTTCTAAGATAAATAAAATCTTTTGAATTGTGGCTTCTATTTTACTTTTTGTTTTCTAACCTTTGTCCTATTTGATTAATGTGGAAAAAGACAATCTATTATGTAATAGTAGCAAAAAAAGTGTTAAAATATCTATAAAAATATCTGTTACATAAATATTATATACATATATATGTTCATATATAATCAATACATTCGATTTTTTTCTTGTGCTATAATGTGAACATAAATTATGGGTGCAGTAGCACAGGGGATTTTTGTTATAAGGTTATGTGTTAGCTCAGGGTTTCTTATTTCTTGTCTGACCTATTGTAGTAGCCTTCTTACTGGTTGCCCCATCTCCAGTCTTGCTCTCTCTCAGGTTGATCTACCACAGTTTTGCTAGCGTGACTTAAAGTAAAATTGATTCTGTGTCACTCTCCTGCTTAACAATGGTTCCCCATAAGAAATTTGAGAATCTTTGCACGGCAGTCCCTCTGCAATCTAACCTGTATGTTGTCAGTCTCCTCTCCTACTCCGTATCATCTCTGTCCTTACATTCTAGTACTAATCTCCTTGTGGTACCCCACAGCCCACCCCCTTTACCATAAATCAAACTCAATCCTTTGCTCCTACTATTTATTCCCTTGTCTTGAATATTCTTTTCCCTGTTATACCTTACTAACTTCTCATCCTTTTAAATCTACCTCAGGTATCCTTTCATCCAGCATAATAACCCTAACTTCCACCCTGACCTATTTCAGAGCTGGGCCAAGACATCCCCCTTCCTCCATTATTAGAGCATAAGGTGCATAAATGTTATCATTGTGTTGACCTGACCATACTATATTACCACCATCTCCTTGGATGTTTGTCTTTTCCCTTAGGCTATACATCATCAAAGGGCACAGACTGTATCTTATTCACTCTGGAGCCTCTTTCATCAACACAATGTTTGGGAAAATAAACACTCAATAAATGTTTGTGGAATGAGTGAAACAGTACTATATTTTAGCAGGGAAAGATTTGAGAATGAACTAAAGGTGAAAATTGGGCTCTGTCACTTCTTTAGGAACTCTAGTTCTTAAGATGTACATATGCACTCTTTTCCAGAGACAGCTTGATTGGTTAGCAAAAGCTTTGTTACTTTCCAGAAGATTCTTACCTTGGATTCATTATTTATTACCAGTAAAGTGATGGGTTCTTACCTACATCTGCCTTCTCAACAGTCCCTTGACTCAAGACTGTTGATAATCCCCGCCTTAAGATAGAGGATAATCAAGTTATTTTGACTTTTTAATTCTTGCTTCTTCCTGCCCCAGGCTTTATTTCCTCTGGCCATTTTGCTAATTTGGCAGTTGCTATACCTTAGGGTGCCTTTGTATGATCCAAGTAAGGCCACCATTTTGCCTTGTAGGGGTTCTGGTTAAAATAGTATATAAACCATAAATAATGTTAATATATATCTCACATTGTTAGTAGTTGCTTCATCCTTTCAGTTTTGCATAATTCATTTTAAATTCAGAGGCATCCTTGGATACTGGGTTAGGTCTAGTTCTCTGCTAGTTATTAATGGTGGCCCTATAATCCAATATCTTCCATAAGTGTATTATATTTATTTATTTTGACAAGTCCCTATAGTTATACTGTGTCGAAAGTTACATTGAGTAATTATGTCTCAGAGTTAACTAAGTAAAATAAATTAACAGTTATTTGTTCTATGAAAATCTTCATTGTTCAGATGCTAAGTTATCCTCATAGTACATACACTTGGTCCTTTGACCACTTCTAGAAGGGCTTCTTTGTTCTCACATCTTTGCTTTGTCTTTGTAAGTGATTAAAAAAATAAATCTCATAACAAAAATTCCAATGTAATAAGATATAATTACTCTTTTAAAACTTCTGAGGGATTTTTATCACGTTAAATATTTATTAGACATCACCATATAGTGGTTTTACCTTATTGATGGATCAGGTAATTTTGTTATATGGGTTCTAAAACTGTTTAGGTTAAAATATGTATACTATACTGTAAGGAACTATTATTATTTATACTTACTAGAAGCAATGAGAAATAGTTCTCTTGAAAGTTGTTAACATGGTCAGAAGTTGGGTACAAACTAAATCATTATTAAAGCAGAGCATTATTGGCAGATGCCATGCTACTTTTTAAAAGAGGCAGAACCCATAAGGATTTCTCCTTTGCCAGCTAAATGCCAGCCATGAAATACTTGCTTAATTGTTGCTTTTTAAAGTACTGCTCCTAAAGCCAGCAGAAGAATGAAAATAATAAAGATAAGAGCAGAAATAAATGATACAGAAACAAAAAAAAGTCAGTAAAACATATAATGAAACCAGGAGCTAGTTCTTTGAAAATATTTATAAAATTGATAAACCCATCTCCAGACTTACTAAAAAGAAAAGAGAGAGGACCCAAATAAGTAAAATCACAAGGAGAAGTAACAACTAACACCACAGAAATACAATTATAAGAGAATATTATGAAAAATTACATGTCAAAAAATTGGACAATTTGGAAGAAATGGATAAATTTCTAGAAACATATAAACTACCCAAACGGAAACAAGAAGAAATGGAAAAATTGAATAGACCAATAACCAGCAAAGAAATTGAATCAGTAATCAAAATTGTCTCAACAAACCAAAGTCCAGGGCCAGATAGCTCCCCAGGGGAATTCTACCAAATATTTAATGCCTATTCTCAAACCATTCCAAAAAATAGGAAAGGAAAATTTCAAAAATCACTCTATGAGGCCAGCATTACCCTGATTCCAGAGACTTCACTAAAAATCACATTGCTGGGAGTTTTACCTTTAAAAATTCTTTTTTCTATAGTTTTAGTTGAGTTTGGGGTAGGATTAGAGTTAGCTGTGCATATTAAACCTACCATCTTTTTTTTAAAATATTTTCTTTTTTTTTCCTCCATAATATTTTATTGTCAAATTGTTTTCCATACAACACCCAGTGCTCTTCCCCTTAAGTGCCATCTTTAAAAAGAAATCACATTATAAACCTGACTTACTCAGAATTTTGAGAGTTTTAATCACCTGAATGGACTTCTTTTTGCTCTCTGTGTGTGTGTGTGTGTGTGTGTGTGTTGCCTCAATTGACCATTCTCATGCTTTCATTAACTGTCCAATTAGCCTTAGTATATAGGAGGTTATCCCTTCTTATTTTTCAAAACAATTTCCCTTAAACTAAAGTTATTTTAAAGACTCCAGTTAACTCATTTTTTAAAGCTATGTACTTTATTTGGTATAAAAATCTGGTATATACATAATGTGAAAAATTCAAGCAATACAAAAGTGTATCAAGTAAAAAGTCATCTCCATTCTCCTTATAGTCATCCCACTCTTCTGAGGTAGTCATTATTTGCAACTTGATATCTATAGCCTTTTAGACTTTTTCTATACTTATATAAGTGTATGTATTCTAAGATGGAATAGTATTGTATAGTTTCTCTGAGGTTTAGTCTTTCATTTATCTATATACAGTGTACATTCTTCCATATGAGGATATATACTTCATTCTAAGAAGTATAATATAGTGGACAATCTCAGAGTTTTAAAGCCAGAGAATGGTGCCTGGGACATACTTATTATTCTCAAGAACTGTTAGCTGCCATCATCCTGTTTGTTACTAGGGTTAAAAGTATTCATTGGATCCACATTGACGCACAAGTAGGGGAGGGGCAGAGAGAGAGGGAGACACAGAATCGGAAGCAGGCTCCAGGATCTGAGCTGTCAGCACAGAGCCCAACATGGGGCTCAGACCCACGAACCGTGATGTGAGATCATGACCTGAGCTGAAGTTGGACACTTAACCGACAGAGACACCTAGCCTCCCCCCCCCACATTGACATTTAAGATGATTACTAATTTTTCACTGCCAAAAACAAGGCTACAGTAAATAACCTTGTTGTATTCATGTTCATTAGCTTCTAGAAGTGATAGTGTGAATAGAATGGTACTTTTACAATTTCTCTTATTTTTGCTTATTTCTTCCTGAAAAGATAGTGTCATCTTATACAACCAACAGGAGTATATGAAAGTGCTTCCTCATCACATTAGTTATTTACAAATATCTTAGTTTTTGTCGGTCAAGAATAAACACTTGGATGGTTCACAGTTCTTACAGGCCTGAATTTGTAGGACTGCTATGATCCACAAGGTGGGGCTAATTATCTGGATGTCTGTATAAACAGACTAAGCTTGACAAATACTGTTGAAAAAGTACAGTCACACATCTCTGCAAGAAGGATTCTTGGGCATTATGACTCATTACAAATTATTTTCTCAATTGTAGAGTTCAATATCTTTCCAAAGATGGATTAGATTGTAAAACCAAATATGTGATTATTGATGTAGCGTATCACAAACATCTAAATATTGAACTGCTGCAATATAATAAATATGTATCATGATAGAAGTATACATAAAGTTCCAGAGGATCATTGGATTACTGTCCTAAACTCTAAATAAAATCGTTGCAGTTTACTCTATAATTTAATTGCTTCTTTGAAGAATAATAAAAATATAAAACATAACATTTTTCTTTGGTTTGTTTATAGGATACTTTTTCATAGTTAGGGGTCTATGGCCTATTTTGGAAGCTTTTATTCTTTGCTTAGGTAATATAGAATATATAAAGACAGGATAGTTCTATTTAATAGGATAGGTTCTGCAACCAAAATGCCTTATTTACCTCAGAGCTGTGCTGTTTTACTGGCTGATCTTGGACATGCTATTTGACCTTTTGATACCTTAGTTTTTGCTTTTTTAAAAATGAGTTAATTGATTTAGTACTTTCTTTATTTTTAAAATGGAGATGGTAACAGTACCTACTTCTACTAGCAGTCACTCGGCAGATTAGATGAATGGTTGTGTGTATGTGTTTGTGTGACTGACTCAGAATAGCATATAGTTATAAGAGTGCACATATTAGTTACTGGCTGTTTTTAATGCTGTTAATTTATAAACTGAAACTTGAGTAACATTCCTGGAGATCTTCCCAAAACATATTTTGAGGAAAGTTTATTCCCTAGGAGGTATAAAATAACTGATTAAGTTTTAAAGTGTTTTATCCTGTGGTGTCTGAGATGTCAAATGGCATTTATACATTGCTATTCATTAGAGACTCTATACAGTCCATAAAGAAGAATGAATCATTGCTTATTGTTCAATTTGGAGATTGGCTAAGGTACATTTTATATTTTTTATTAGAAGATGGTATTATTTCCAGATTAGGTGCTTGAGTACCATCTGAAATTAATTAGAAATAAAAATTCTTTGGCTCCATGTCAGACCTACTGAATGTGTAACACTGGGCATAGGGAATTTGTGTTTCAGCAAACTCTCCTGATGATTCTGATGCACGCTAAAGTTTTATAATCACTGCTTTAGGAAATAATTAGGAAGTTGTGTTTAATACATTCCAAGGACTACTCATCCAGTTTTATTGACACTACTCTCTTAAAACACATGTCTTCATAGTCCTTTTTCTTTTATTTATATGGTGAGACTTTTTACAATAATTTAACTTGTACATAATTAGAGAATTTTTATTATATATTTTTAAAGAGCCTCCAGGGTGTAAAAATAGAATTACTTACTGCATAGCTGTAGGGGAATTTGCCTGCAGAAATTTAAAACACTTTGGAGAGAATGTATGGTTGATAAGTTGGGTGAAGCCCGAAGCTAAAAGTTAGTTTAAAACATTAAACTTATATGGACTCATTTTAACATACCAGTTTGGTAGTATTTGATATGCCAGTTTATTACTTACTGCTATAATGATAGGTGAAAAGTCAGTGGGAAAGAGAGACTGAATATAAAAAGATGGAATTTAATAGGACCCTTAAACTAATTAAAATTGAAGTAGGAAAGGGGAAGAGACAATGTCCTGACTTAGTAAAATAGGTGAAAATGTTAGCAGAGATTTAGACAATGGCTTAGTATGAATTAATGTGCTGTAGCCTCCAAAATGGCTAAAATCCTAGGTTGCATTAATAAAAAGATGAATATATAGAGCATGAGAAGTGATAGTCTGCTTCAAATCCTGTATTTTTTGGCATTATACTTTAAAAGGGACAAAAAAGAACTGTAACTCACTAAGAGAATGAACAGAATGGTAGAGACTAAAACCATGCCACAGAAGGAAAATCCAAAGGTATTGACTACTCAAAGGCCATGGGGAGACTTAGGTGGCCTCAGAAGGACTCCCAAGTGCTAGAAAGGAAAGAATTTGGATATGTAAAAGTCCTTCAGGTGTTTCAGTAGTCTGCCAGTTTGGGGACCTTGAGGCCAGAAGAGTCATTAGCATACGCCTTGTTATATATTGGTCAAGAGAGAATACGGAGGGGAAATGGTACTCAGACCTCTAGGGGCAGAACTACTTCTCGGAGAATAAATATCAAGATAGCTCTGTAAGCCTACAGTCCAGAGAACATTTGATGGCAGAGAAGTAATAGGGTCAGATGAACTGACAATGAGGACAAAGGCAGTTGTGGTGGTACTCAACCCCTTGGTAATGCAAGAAGAGCATATCTCTCTTACTCCACTAGCTTTCTTTAGCAGAGGGCATCAGAAAACAATGATGTCCTTTCTACAGTATTCCAAGTCTTTTGTAATAGGCCTGAATTAATAGTTTATAATTTGGGGGTACTTGTATTGGTAGAGTATAAATGCCTTGAATGCAGTGGTGGTCTTCATCTCTATAATTTCTATATTACTGGTTAGAGTGCCTTGCTGATATGATACTTCATGAACTCTTTCACCTATCTACTTACCATAGGACTTCATATATACCTCATTTAGAACACTTAGGTTCCATTGTGGCTTTTGGTTCTACATGTACACAATATAGACTGTAATCCTTTTAGGATAGAGTTGTAACTATCTTGTTCATTTTGATTTGTAGCACCTGCTACAGTATCTGGCACATAGCAGGCCACCAGTAAATTTGGAGTAAATTATGTAGAACTATAATTGCATCAGATGTTCAGAATCTGAGGATAACTCTAAAATAAGCCTTATTTTATCAGCATGCCCTTTCCTTTTCCTTTGGTCTCCTTAATCTTACTCCTTAAGGCCCTTCTGCTTGCCTGCTTTTGTGCCTCCAGTGTAATATACTAATTACCTTCCCCTATCTATGATCTTGACCTCCCCTTTAATAATAAATCTAGGGGCGCCTGGGTGGCTCAGTCGGTTAAGCGTCCGGCTTCGGCTCAGGTCAGATCTCACGGTTCGTGGGTTCGAGCCCCGTGTTGGGCTCTGTGCTGACAGCTAGCTCAGAGCCTGGAGCCTGTTTCAGATTCTGTATCTCCCTCTCTCTCTCTCTGACCCTCCCCTGCTCCAGCTGTCTCTCTCTGTCTCTCAAAAATAAATAAAAAGCATAAAAAATTTTTTTAATAATAAATCTAAGGACGGACTTGGTAATAACTCCTGTATTTTACCCTACCTCAGGACTGCCCACGTCTGTTCGTTGCCTGTCATGGATAGCTCAGAAATGAATCCTCCAACCGAGAAATCACAAAATAGAGGAGTTTACTAGTGCCCTAATCTCTTTTACTCCTAACAACAGTCATATGGGATGAGGTTTTTATAAAGCATGGGAATCTGCTAAGATATATGGGAGCTCTGTCCTATCTAATCCAGCTGACCAGCTGTATAGTTGGAGACATTGACCAGATATGTATTCTGGCTCAATCTGATGACAGTTAAGAATATGGATTTGAAGAGAGGAGGAGAAAAGATTCTGCCAGGTTTCTGACTTGGATGGTAAGGTATGGCTAAGGACTTCCGAACATAATAGGAAATAAATACAGAGGGGTGCAGACTTTGAGAGGGAAGACTGATGAATTTAATTATTTAATTATTAATATACTATTAGGATGTCCTGAAAGTACTCACATGAATATATCTAGTAAGCAGTTGGATCAAACAATCTGAAAGTAAGGGAAAAGGTAAAATTTGGGAGTTCTTAAACTACAAAAATGAGTATGATTTTCTTGGATGTAATATAGCCTTAGAAGTCAACTAAGAGCAGAAACCAGAATTTAAATAAAGAAGAAAGGGAAAACCATGCAGAGAATACAGAAAGAATGATCTCAGTGTAAGAGAAATCAGAAGTTCCCACTCCAATAATAAACAAACAAGGAAAAAAATTGAAAGAAGGAAGAAAGTATCAATAGTGTCAAATATTACATAGTAATATAAGAACTGGACACTGGCCTGTGGATTTGATAATTAAAGAGTCATAGAATCTTACTGAGAGAAATTTCATTGGAATGACAGAATAAGAAGCCTCATTACATATCTTGAGGTCTGATAGCAAGATGAGGAACTAGAAACGGTATATTCTTTTAAGTTTAGAAGAAGAAAGATAAGATGGTAGTTACATTTTTGTAAAGCCCAGGATGCAAGCCTTTCTCCTAATCCCTCAATGCCTGACCAATATCTGGTGCAACTTCTCAATCGGGACTTTCTTAGAAACCTAGGCTAGGGCAGATCCAGCAGAAACCAGCTTTTCTGCTCCTTCACATATATTATATAACATTTCCATGCATATAACTCTCCTGTGGAGGGTATTCCAGTTCTAATTCTTTGTTTCCCACTCAAAACACTTTTGCCATAAGGTTAGTGAATGTTATTTATATTAAGACTAATTTTAATTTGTAATGCATTTTTGAAAAAACATAATCATATACAAAGTTTGTTATTAATGACAAATTATATCTCCCTTTCCCCTTAATAACCTATCATGCATCAATATGCTTTGAGACCATTGGTGATTATATGAACTCAGATAGCTGTTCAGTAAAGTTAATGCATCCAAAGCCTTAGTCTGAATGAACCCAGTATTTCCCATTGGTTCTCAGTGTTAACTGGCTGGAAATTCATGACCACTAGGTATTTACTCTTCATAAGCAGTGGATTTCACTTTTCACTTTTTATTGTAAATACTGTTTTGGGTGCCTTGACAAGATTTTCTCTGTATCAGGGCTCTCCTCAATGAGTTCGGCGGAAATATTTAGACCAGAAAACAATAAAACTGTCTGGTGACCTAGGTTTCTATTCCATCACCTCCATGTACTCGTAGGTCACTTCTCACCCAAGCAGATATATGTATAAGTAGAAGTCCATGCCTCCATGTAATTTGGGGTTCTACCCTAACTGTCTTCCTCTATTCCCTAACTTTTCTGTAGCCAGTACTTGAAGAAAAAACTGTATAGGAGTTTAAATGGAATACAGGCTAACCATTGGGTTTTAACATATGCACTCTAACCTTTGGTGCTCCCATTTTCTTTAAACTCTTCTTAAAGTTCTTCTAGCTGCCAGCTCCTTCTCAGGAACTTCCTTAGGAATCTCTAGTCTATTATTCTTGCCATCCTTGCTGGGTATCATCTTAATAACGTTCTTTGGTTTTTCCAAAATGCTAAAACTTGACTGACTCAGATGAAGAAAGTGCAAATTGGTGCAAGCACAAATTTATTATGCTTTCTCTACCTGAGACCCTGAGAACACAGGGCTGCAGTTATCTCACTAGTCCAAGGAAAAAAACTCAATTTTTGTTATGCTGAAAATCCTGTTGTCATAAAATAATCATGATCCATCTCTATAAAGAACCCTTTATGCAGCTAAAGTGTCTGATTTCATCCATTTATCGGGGTCTTAGATTTTTGCCTTTTTAACATTACTTTCACATACGTTAAACGCAACATATCCAGACCTGCTGTAAGCAACTTGTTAATCTTGCTTCTCTTTTCAGTTAAGAATACTACCATGTCCTCATTTGCCCTGGCCAGAAGCCTGGGAGTCCTACAAAATCCATTCGCTCTGGCTCTTAAATGTCTGCAACAAAAATCTACTTTCCATCCTAATTGCCACTCCTCTGCTCCAGGGAACCTTCATCTTTTACCTGGATTACTGTGACAACCTCCTAACTTATCATCCTGTCTCCAAAATTTATTTCCCTTTTATGCACTCAACCAGAAACATTTTTCAGAAACACAAATTGATCATTTTATTCCCCTGCTTAATATTCTTTAGCAGTTTTACCATTGTCCTTACTTCTTTACCAATGTTCAAACTTCAATATATGTCTTTTAAGATCTCTCATCATTTTGACTTCTGTTTGTACCACTTTTCACTTCACATTCTCTGCCTCTGTTATACTGCTCTTTCACTTCCTTGTGCTACCATATTCATCTTCACTTTCAAGTTTCTCTCCTGGCAGTGCTTTGATTTTGAACCCTTTCTTCTCTGTTTCAATCAGGTAACTTTTATTCATTTATTCTTTATGTAATGCAGTTTAAATATTTCTTCTTTAGAGAAAATTTCTGAGAATTCCTTAACTAAGGTAAGTTGTCCGTGTTCTCTGCTCTTCTAGCACCCTTTATCATGAGATAGCACTTTGTACATTCTAATTACATGTACAATCTTTAGATTTAAAATTCTCTGAGGGAACTAACTTTGCTATTTTGCTTGTTGTGAGTTATTCAAGATGCAATATGAACTTCCTTGGGACCTTATATTTCCCATCCCCAGTAATATTCATGTGCAGGTTGAATAGCTCCAAGTTGGGACTGAAATAGAGAACCATTGGAAAACCTTTCATTCCTTTCCAGTCAGGAGATTATTTTTTCCAAAGAGTCAAACATATGTATATAGCGATTTTAAAAGATTCTATGTTAATTAAAAAGAATTGAAAATAATGAATTTTCAGTGATTAATGGTCACTGAAGAGTGACAATTGTTATACAGAGAACCTAAGAAATATTTTATATTTAGAATATCATGTTGAAGTGTTTGTTGAGGAGTTTGTGAAATTAATGTTAAATTTTGTATCTCTTATAGGTGAAATGAATCAGAAGTATAAGGAACTAAAAAAACGAGAGGAAAATATGGACAGTAAGTGGTCACCTTATTGATGTGAAAATATTCTCAGATATCTGTTTATCCCAAATCAGAGATCTTATTTTAGGAAGATACAATGGCTAATAATAAATCCAGGAGTGTGGACATTCAAAGTATTTGCCTTGAAGGAAAGACTACATATCAAGCAAAACTTAAGGATGGGTAGAGAATTTTAGAAAGGTTTTGTATGTTTGTATGTATATGAGTATTTTTGTGCTAGAGATAGATTATAAAACTAGTACTTACATTAATTGTATAGAAACCACTTATTGTTTATTGAATGTTCTCTTTTACATGTTTCACTGCATTCATCTTTAGTATCTTTCACCTTTTTTAAAACTCTTTATAATACTTCTCTCATTAATATTGGTCTTTACCTCAGGTTTTGCTACTTGGTTCTGTCACCAGTTGTAGTTTTGGTAGCCTTCTGTTACAGCTTCTAATTAACTTTTTAAAATCTTAACATTGTAAGTAGATCTTCACTTAAAATTGTGTCGTGCATTTAGAAAATTTTCAAAATTAATATTACTGGCTTCCTTTTTTAATAATTTTATTATAATCTGAAGTTTTATAGGTGTGATATCAATTGTTATCTTCATCAAACTGTGCCATAAACTAGTAATAGCCAATTCTGATTTAACAACATCCCACGATTTCTTTAAAATCTCAGCAAATACCAAAAATTATCTCAAAATTAATTCATAGTTTCATGGTAACAGTAAAGTTATTTTTAACTTACTGTAAGTTTTTATTTTGGGGAAAGCCATAGAATATATTTTTAAGAATATAAAAGAAGTAGAGGTTCCTGGGTGGCTCAGTTGGTTAAGCTTCCATCCTCAGCTTAGGTCATGAACTTGTGGTTCGGGACTTTGAGGCCCACATGCATCCAGCTCTGTGCTGACAGCTCAGAGCCTGTAGTCTGCTTTGAATTCTGTGTCTCCGTCTCTCTCTGTTCCTTTCCCACTTCTACTCTCTCTCTCTCTCAAAACTAAATAAAGATTATGGGGTGCCTGGGTGGCTCACTCAGTTGAGCATCAGCTTCGGCTCAGGTCATGATCTCACAGTTCATGAGTTCGTGGGTTTGAGCCCCATGTCAGGCTCTGTGCTGACAGCTAACTCAGAGCCTGGAGCCTGTCTTCAGATTCTGTGTCTCCCTCTCTTTCTGACCTTCCCCTGCACACGCAGTCTTTCTCTCTCTCAAAAATAAATAAAAGCATTTAAAACATTTAAAATGAATAAATAAAGATTTAAAAAATTTTTGATATAAAAAAGTAAATTATGTATGGATTCTATATTCGACAAGAGATGGAAGATTTCTTTAGAATACTTATTTATAATGTAAACAAATTATTAAATTTATTTAGTTGAGATTAAGGCAACATTATAAGTTAAATACTTTGAGATAAAATAGGTAACTAGTAACTATTTTCAGATAGTATTAAAATTAGTGAGTAATTATGAATGTGAATAATTATAGATAAAGGAGATCCTATGTAAGAACAGATTTTTTTTTCTGTTCTTCTTTATATCCATTATTATTTCTGAGCCCAAATTTGTAACTTTTAGTTTACTTGTATTAAGATCACAACAGCTAAGCTTTAAAAGTTTGAAAGTATGTAGGGGCGCCTGGGTGGTTCAGTTGGTTAAGCATCCAACGCTGGCTCAGGTCAAGATTTCATGGTTAGTGGATTTGGGCCCCATGTTGGGCTCTGTGCTGACAGCTCAGAGCCTGGAACCTACTTTGGATTCTGTGTGTGTCTCTCTCTCTGCCCTCCCTTGCTCACACTCTATTTCTCTCTTTCTCTCAAAAATAAGTAAACGTTAAAAAAATTTTTTTAAATTTTGAAAATATGCAGAAATGTTCTTACTGAATAATTTAATTACCCTTGGGTTAATAAAAGATTAAACAGTGATAATTTAAAATTTGACATGGGGGGAAGGGAAGAATAAAATAGGATAAAGAGAGAGAGGGAGGCAAACCGTAAGAGACTTGAAAATACAGAGAACAAACTGAGGGTTGCTGGAGGGGTTTGAGGCGGGGAATGGGCTAAATGGGTGATGGGCATTAAGGAGGGCACTTGTTGGAATGAACACTGGGTGTTATATGTAAGTGATAAATCACCAAATTCTACTTCTGAAATCATGATTATACCCCATGTTAACTATCACGGACTTAAATGAAATTTAAAAGTTAAAAAAAATTATAAATAAAACAAACCAAAAAAATGAAGTTTCCTTTGAATTTCTAAAAAGCGTTGTTAAGACCTACAAATCAGAGATTATATAGTATTAACTATATTAACAGTAGCTTTTCATTGTATTTTTGAATCTGCAGCTTTTATTGAGACCTTTGAGGAAACTAAGAATCAGGAACTGGAAAGGAAGGCACAGATAGAAGCCAGCATTGTTACGCTTTTGGAGCACTGTAGTAGAGTAAGTACTATGTGCCTGTGTGAGTGTTCTTATTATTTTTACTGTGATTACCTTTCCAAATACAGCTCAGAAAATGCAGTGGCTCATTATGACATCTGCTCTTTTCATCTCTCTCCTTTAAATTCCTGTATTAGTCCTTTAATTTGTGTATTTCTAACAAAATTCACCTAAGGACAGTAGGGAAAAAAGGATAACATGCATGATGTCAATATTTAGTAGTAAGTGAGGGACTAATTCAGAGTAATTATTAATGTGATTTTCTTCCATTATTGATGTATCTGGACTTAGAGAAGTAATGTTTGCACAGATAACTTCAAAATCTAGGTGTTATAATGGAAAATGTTGATATATTTTTAATTATAATTTGTATTATAAAGAGAAGGGATTCTTTTCTTGTAAGACTCTTTAAGAGTGTAGGGTATCAAGGAGTATCTTCACTTATTTTTTAAAAACAAAGTTTATTGGGCAGCTACTAATGAGTGGTAACAAAGAAGAAAAAATGCAGTTTCTTTTAAATATTCAAAGTGTTGTAAGATCCTAAATAATTCTTAAAATACCATAGTTGAATTTCTTCTACAAAGAAATAAATTTCAGTATTCTTTTACATTTGCTTTAATTTACTCTCTCCATATTGAGAAAATATGACTTTGAATCTCCCTATACTCTTCTAAATACTTATAAAACATACATAATAAATGATGTATTTTTAAAAAAGTATATTGATTCATAACATCTAGTCCTTTAGCAGTGTTTTCCAGGAGTTTTCTTGAAGACTTAAATCAGTGGAATTTTTTCCATTTTTATTTCTGTACAAATACAGAATTTAAATCGTATGAAACAAATATCCTCTATCACCAATCAAGAGCTGAAGATGATGCAGGATGATCTCAATTTTAAATCTACTGAAATGCAGAAATCACAAAGTACAGCTAGAAATTTGACTTCAGGTGAGAAAACAGAGATTTTAATATCCTTTTCTGTAACAAATTGAAACTTTAAAACTTTCATTTTCATATTATTTTATATTTTTAAAGGCTAAGAATATATGATTGCTTATTGCTCCAGTCATTTATAGACTCAGAATTGTGTGTGACTTTTAACATCGACTTAACAGTATTTCATTGGGACATTCTGATTCATTTTTAACATGTACTGAATACTTGATCTGTACCTGTGCTATAACATGGGTATACGAAGTTTAAAAAAAAAAAGTTCGCTTTTTTCCTCAAGGAACTTTGAACAACTAAATATAATGAAGCAGTACTATGACAGAAGCATAAGGAGCAACAGAATTACATTGGGTTCATACCCACCCCTGTAGTGGTATCCTAGAGGAAGTAATGTTTTAATTAGAATTAGTTTCAGCCATTAGGACTAACATGCTATTAGAGCAACACTCTCCAATAAAAATGTAATGCCAGCCACATATATAATTTTAAATTCCCTCTTAAAAAGAGAGATGAATTTTAATAATATATTTTATTTAATCCAGTGTATCCAAAATATGGTTTAAACATGTAATCAGTATAAAAATGATCCATGAGATTTTGTAGTTACAATTCATCTCAACTTGGGAGTAGACATAGTCAAATGTTCAAAAGCCGTAATTGGCCAATGGCTGCCATTTGGACAGTGCAGATAGAGATGAAAAACAAATACAGAAAATAGATTTTAAAGAGTTTAGGATGGTGTGTCAACTGTACTTAAAAGGAAAAAAGTTTAGGATAAAGTCAAAATTTGTATGGAACCTTTGATTTTTAAGCTGATAGAGTCTAACTATGGATATTTTATATGCTGGTGTGTGGTGACTTTGAATTAGCTATGTTTATATTTGTCTACTTGGAATTACACTGGCAGTTAGTAAAATTATAAGGAATGAAGAATTAATATTTGCTAATATAAAAATGTTGACATTCTTGAAATGGAATAATCGATCCACAATATTCATTTATCTGGAATCCCAAGTCTAAAAGCTACTGGCAACAAAACCTAACCTGACCTTAACTGACATGAGGCTATTTATAGTCTTTAATTATCTATCCTACCTAACATGATTGTTCGTACTTTTTGCTGCAGAAACAGTCAAGTACTTGATGACAGGATGCTGCCTTAAACCCTGCTGTTGGAGTTCTGTTATCATTATATGTGTACTATATCATTTTCTTAAAATCTGAAGAATTCTGCATTGTAAAACACAATAACCTAGGAGTTTTTTTTTTAATAAGAATTATAGAAAGAATGTATACTGAATGTTATTCATATACAGTTGAATTTAGATTGATGATATAGTTGGACAATTACCATTTTATACATTCAGGTATATTTTATCTGTCCAGATTTGTTTAGAGTTTGCTGTAGTTTTGTGTATCTGAATATATACTAAGCAACTAGAGCGGGTACATTCTAAATTTCATTTATAACTACTATTGGTTTAACTATCAAAAATTTTTTAATTGTGATGAAAACAGAACATAAAATTTGTCATCTTAACCATTAATTGTATGCAGTGTTGAGCAACAGATGTCTAGAACTCTTTGATCTTACAAAACTGAAACTTATACCCATTAAACAGCTATCCATTTCCCTCTCAATTTCTGCTAACCCTGTTCTACTTTCTGTTTCTAGAAGTTTGACTACTTTAAATACTTCTGTAGGTGGAGTCATGCAATATTTGTCTCTTTGAGAATGATATTTTACTTATTAGAATGTCATCAAAGTTCATCAGTGTCGTCGTATGTAACAGGATTTCTTTTTTTTAAGGCTGAATAATATTCTATAGTATGTACATCCTACATTTTTTTATTCATTTGGTGATGGACATTTAGATTGTTTTTACCTCCTGACTGTTGTAATTCATGCTGCAGTGAACATGGGTGTGTAAATACCTTTCCGAGATCTTTTTAAATATGAGTATTTTTACATCTTAATTTTCTTTTTTCTGTAAGGTAAAGAATTTATCTTTAATCGTTCCATCTAGGAGATCTCTGTTTTGTGTTTTAGACTATAGATTTAAGGCTTTTATTGATCTAATGTCAATTTTAATTTAAAAAAATTTTTTATTCCTTTAAGCCATCTTTGTAAAATGGCTGTCAATAAACACATTTTTTTAAAAGATAAATATCAATGAATTCCATTATAGGACTTTGAATTCCTTTCATACTTTTATACTCTGTGTTTACATTTCCTTTTAAAAACTACCCATTATATTTACTCCAGTGATGTAGGGTTGAAAAAGAATGAAAGCTGGTTTCAATTTTATTACTATGATAAGAATTTATTGAAAAATTTCCTTATTAATAATGGTTTGAATTTTCTGGCCCCTACAATTAAGTGCATTTACGCAATTATTTTTAAATGTTAATTTAAACCAAGCATATAAATTACTTTCCTTTTCTTTTCTTGATACTATCCTCCATAAGAAATTTCTTGTATCTACCAATCATGATAAGAAGTCTATGATACCATTAAAAGAAAAAAAAAGGAAGTCTATGATATTCTCCTTCACCTTTCAGACATAATGAATTTTACATTTCCCTTTTGTGAATTGCCTCCTCATTTGCTCTTGAGTTTATGATTGGAAATCACCTGATTTTCTTAGTGTACTCAATTTTTTAATGGAACAATATTATTCTCAAAGGGGCAAAATTATTTCTTGGGGGGGGAGTAAAAGAATCTTGATTATAGTGGCTTGTGGCCCTCAAAGGGTCAGTGTACATTAATGTATATATTATATCTGTAATATAAAAGTTTCATGAGAGAGCAGTGATAAGGAAAAAAATTATCTACACAAAGCTCCTTAGGGGGGACAATAATGGGGGAGGGGGAAGATTGTACAACAGTGCTCTATTGCATGAGTAAAGAGGCAAGAAATCTGTCAGCAATAGTTTTTATTTATATTTTTGGAAAGGAAACTCCAGGGAATAAACAAATGCACTGATGGCAGAATATTTCAGAAACATTTCCCCATGTCAAAGTGGTTCCTTCTGAGATTTTGCTACTATGTACACACTGCTTAGTAAACTTTGCAACTTCATAGCATATCAGAAGGAACTAGTCCGCATCCTCTTCCTGTCTCTTCCCTTGGAGAAGTTTTTGCTTTTCAAGGGGACCCGCTGTTAAAGGAAGATAAACTTTACCTCACACCAACCAAACATTTTCTCCCTTTCTCTAGGAAAAGGAGTTTCTATAGCTCCTAAATGTATGTCCCTAATATATCTTCAAATTAAACATGTAGTTAGATTTTGATAACATTTTCACTGAACAGTCAAAATATAGAAGCTATATACTTTTCCTTTTTGGATCATTGAAATATTATAAGCCTCAGGGACTCTGATTCAGCACTTTGGTTTTCAGCACTAGTAGAGATGTGAATCTAACAAAACAAAACCTACCCTACAAAATTAAGGCCATATATATACATACACGTATTTTTTTAAAGAACATATATGTCAGTGTGAACACTTAAAGAGACAAAAGGAAATGTTCAAGTTTAATTATATCAACTTAAATTTAGTTGGTAAAAACCTTTCTTAAATCACTGTCTTTTCAAGACTTAAAAAAAACTATTTGATATTTTAGGCCTTGTGATAATTGTTATATGTTGGGAGGCATTCAATTTTTTGAACATGATAGTTTTACTATAATGTCACTTTCCACCTATATTTTAATCCACAGTCTTTCTGGTTTTATAGGTAGAAGGAAGAAAGTTTAATATTTAATAGCAACTTTGTATTTGATTTTTCCATTACAGAATCTGTATAGATAATAAATCTCAATTACAAGTAAATTTTGCCAAATTTTATGTGAAGAAACCAACTTACTTATTGCCTGCCCACATATAAGGAAGACATCCTGGTAAGAGAGGAACTGAGTGCCACAATCCATGCATAAACTCTATTCAGATCCTAATCTGACCAGTGAACTAAGAATGCATTGAGTAAACTTTAAGGGGCCTAGGAAAAAGTATCAGTTAAAAGTTGAAAGAGCTGCATACAGAGTTTTTTTTTACATGCTGTCTACTCCAAAGGAGAAAAGTTTAGAATTCAGTACAGCTTATTGCTCATTTAATAAAAATCAACACTTTTCAAAGTAAAACGGCATAATCCAGAATCTCTACAATGTATCACTTAAAGTTTTCTTTAAATGTTTTATTTATTTTTGAGAGAGACAGACAGACAGACAGCGTGAGCAGAGGAGGGTCAGAGAGAGAAGGAGACATAGAATCCGAAGACAGGCTCCAGGCTCTGAGCTAGCTGTCAGCACAGAGCCCGATGCGGGGCTCAAACCCACAAACTGTGAGATCACGACCTGAGCCAATGTTGGATGCTTAATCGACTGAGCCACCCAGGCGCCCCTTAAAGTTTCTATTTTACTATAAAATTTACTAGATATGTCAGCAAATAAGAAAATATGAGTCAAGGGGCAAAGCAATCAATGCATACTGAACAGATAATCGAGATATTGAAATGAACAGAAGACTAAATGTTTATAGACATATTTAAGGGTTTAAAGGAATATAAAATAATAATAAATGAACAGATGGAAAATACCACAGGGAAAATAAAAATTACAAAATAGAACCAAGTAGAAATTCTAGTGTTGAAAGTATAACTCAAATGAAAAATTGATTGAATGACTTTAATAGAATATTGAAGTCAGCAGAGCCAGTGAACTTGAAGATTAAAAAGAATTATCTAATCTGGAGAAGAAATAAAAGTGAACAGAGCCTGTGGGGGTGCCTGGGTGACTTAGTCGGCTAAGTGTCCTACTCTTGATTATGGCTCAGGTCATGATCTCACAGTGTGGTTTGTGAGTTTCAAGCCCCACCTAGGGCTCTGTACTCTCAGCACAGGATTCTCTTGGGATTATCTCTCTTTCTCTCCCTTTTTCTTTGCTCTTCCCCTGCCCACACTCACCAGTACATGCACACATTTTTTCTCTCAAAATAAATAAACTTTAAAAAAATGAACAGAACCTAAATGACCTGTGGGTCAGTTTCAGGCAGCCTGACATACATGTAATTATAGTCCCAGAAGGAGTGGAGGGACAGAGAATGGGGGAAAAAAGATAATTTAAGAAATAATGGCTAAAATTTTCCCAAATTTGAAAAAACAAACAAGGTCTAAGAAGCTCATTGAACCCTAAACAGGATGATATAAAAAATCTCTTAAGCACATCACACTATTAAAATGCAGCATAAAGGAAAAACAATGAAGGTGTCAGAGAAAAATAATATATAGAGAGGGAATAATACATCCTATTCTAAAATTAAATTTTATTTTATTATAAAATATTTCACCCCTAAGTCTCTAAGTAATAAAAGGAATATGTTCACATTTGGCTTTTAATACTCTGAAACATCACCATATTTTTCTGAGGCTATGCATATCTCTACTTTGAAATAGAGGTAAAATGAAAACTAAATGTTCAAAGATGGAAGTGTATCACTGTATATGCGTGTGTCTACAAACAAGTAACTATAAGATGTCTAGGATTACTACTATACCCTGGGAACACAGGAGAGAGGAAACTAGCTGAGGCAGGTTTAAATTCAGGTATCTTCATCGGCATGTGCGTGTTATGTATTGCAGTTCCATGTTAGTATCCATTTTTTAGTTTGCTCTCATCATGTTCTACTTTGATAGCTATAAGAAAAGTAAAACAAAGAATGATGCCTGAGGAAGCCTGAATAGCAAAATTGAGCAAATGTTATGTTTGTCTTCTCATAGCTCACTGTTCCTCATTGAGGCATCTTTTTGGATAATTAAGTAACATTTGCTGTCTTAAATATGAATGTTTCATAAACATGATATCACTCAGCACCAAAGCCTGACTGGTTGTATGACCGTGGACACAATACCTTTCTAAGCTTCAGTTTCCTTATAACATACCTCCTAAGGCTGTTGAAAAGTAGAAGAGATAATATATAAAGTCACACACATTTCTGGCACTCAGTAATACTGATTCCCTCCATACCTTTCTCTCAGTTTGTAAAAGGACTTTTAAATTCAGAACCACAATGTTAAGAAGTCTCTGAAATAGAGACGGTAGATATTACAGAATTCTGTGAGAACAGAATATTTTTGGAGCCACCTGCATGGTTCAGTTGGTTAAGCATCCAACTTCGGCTCAGGTCATGATCTTGTGGTTCATTAGTTTGAGCTCAGTATTGAGCTCTGTGCTGATAGCTGAGTCTGGAACCTGCTTTGAATTCTATGTCTCCTTCTCTCTCTGCCCCTTGCCCACTCACACGCTGTCTCTCTCTCTCTCTCTCTCAAAAATAAATAAACACTAAAAAAAGAACAGAGGTGCGCCTGGGTGGCTCAGTTGGTTAAGTGTCCGACTTCAGCTCAGATCATGATCTCACTTATCTGGGTTCAAGACCTACGTCTGTGCTGAGAGCTCAGAGCGTGGGGCCTGTTTCGGATTCTCTGTTTCCTTCGCTCTATGCCCCTCCCCCACTCTAACTCATTCACTCTCTCTCTTTTTCTCAAAAATAAACATTAAAAAAGTTTTTTTAAAAAAACAATTTTTTAAAATATTGCCTTATTGTGATTTGTATTCATTATAGAGGATTTTGGATATACAGAAAAGCATAAATAAGAGAATTTAAAACATTCTCACTCAAGAATTTAGGACTATTAAAATGTTGATATTATCTTTCGAGTCTTTTTTATTTTCTTTTTAATAGTTTTTAATTTTTTTTTAATGTTTTATTTTTGATACAGAGAGAGACAGAGTTTAGAGGGGGAGGGGCAGAGAGAGAAGGAGACACAGAACTGGAAGTAGGCTCTAGGCTCTGAGCTAGCTGTCAGCACAGTGCCTGATGCGGGGCTCGAACCCGCGAACATGAGATCTGACCTGAGCCGAAGTCGGAGGCTTAACCTACTGAGCCACCCAGGCGCCCCAATAGTTTTTAATTTTAATTCCAGTATAGTTAACATACAGTGTTATACGAGTTTCAGGTGTACAATTTAGTGATTCGGCAATTCTATGCATTACTCAGCACTCATCACGGTAAGTCCATTCTTTAATCCCATCATCTTTCACCCATCCCTCTACCCACCTCCTCTCTGTTAACCATCAGAATATTTTTTTCTCTATTTTTTCACTATAGCTAAGAGGCTGTTTTTTTTTTTATTTCTCTTGCTTCTCTCTCTCTTTTCCCCTCATTCATTTGTTTTGTTTCCTAAATTGCCCTTATAAGTGAAAGCATACAGTATTTGTCTTTTTTCAACTGACTTATTTCACTTAGTAGTATATGCTCTCTAGCTCCATCGATGTTGCAAATGCAAGATTCCATTTATTCTTATAACTGAATAATATTCATGTTTTCTTTATCCATTCATCTATCAGTGGACACTGGGTTGATTTCATAATTTGGCTGTTGTAACTAATGCTGCAGTAAACATAGGGAGGGGTGCATGTATCCCTTTGAATTATTGTTTTTATATTTTTTGGGTAAATACCCAGGAGTGTGATTACTGGATCATAGGGAAGTTCTATTTTTAGCTTTTTGAGGAATCTCTATGCTGTTTTCCATAGTGGGTGTACCAGTTTGCATTGCCAGCCATGGTCCACAAGGGTTTCTTTTTCTCCACATCCTCACCAATACTTGTTGTTTCTTCTGTATTTATTTTAGCCATTTGGAAAGCTGTGAGGTGATATCTCATGGTAGTTTTTGCATTTCCCTGACGTTGAATGATGTTGAGCATCTTTTGCCTACTGACCATCTGTGTGTCTTCTTTCAAAAAATGTCTATGCGTGTCTTCTCCCGATTTTTAATTGGCTTATTTGGGGTCTTTTGGTATTGAGTTGTTATCAGCTCTTTATATATTTTGGATATCAACCCTTTGTTAGGTATGTCATTTGCCAATATCTTCTGTAGTCGTTTTCAAACATTTCATCCTGGCAAAAAAGAAAAAGTCTCTCGCAGGTATTCTCTGCCCAGCTCTCATCCCTCCCTTTCTGAGGTTTCACTGCCAAAGTTTTCAAAACGTTCTTCTCACTCTTGGTCCCCAGTTTTTTTTCTATGAAATCTGTTCTCAGGATATACATCAAGGTTTTCCTGTCTAGTTAGTACAACTTGTATTTTGCAGGTTTTTTTCTTTTTTTTAATCTCTAAGTAGTATTCTGCATTACAAACCACTCCTTTATTCTTGAAATGTCTTTTCACCATGGTTTCATTTTTCTTTTTTGTCTTTGGTCATTTCTTATTCTCCTTTATAGGATCCCTCATATCAATTTATTCTTTAACAATGTGTTATTTTATAGGTTTTATCATGAATCCTTTTCCCTGGATGATTTCAACTACACCCATAGCTTCAGGTGCCATCTCCATGTGGATGATTTCAAAATCGATATCTTCAGATTTCTCTCAGGGCTTTAGATGCCTGTATATATCTATACATGGCATGTTTACTATCGGGTGTTTCCGAGGTAACTCAAATAACATATCCTAAGTTGACTTGAACCCATCATTTAATTTCCTCCTACAAACAAAAGTTTGGACTTCTCTCTGCCTCCCCTACTGTCGACTCCTTTACTTTTAAGTTTGAAATGGGACTCTGCATTGACTCCTCTTGCTCACCAGTATCCAGTCAGTTGTCTGTATTATTAACCCCAGATCCCTAATACCTCTTGAGTCCCTCCACATCTCCCCATAGTTTTTCCTCATTTACTTCCATGTGACATAACTTTAGATTTCATATATATAGTTGTCTTTCACTGGAATATAGTTTCTATAAGGAGAGGGATTTTCATATGCTTTATTTATTGCTGTATCCCCAATGCCTAGAAGTTTGCCTGGCACACAAAAAGCACTTAATAAATATTGCTCCATGAAAAAAAGATCCCCAAAGTGTTACACCAATCTAAGATTTCGTATGTAGATCACTGAATCAACATTTAACTGGTCTTTCTGCATGTTAGTACTGCTTTTCTAATTAATTACCCACATTGAAACCAGAGTTAAGTTTCTTTTTAAAATTTTTTTTTAACATTTATTTATATTTGAGAGACAGAGATCATGAGCAGGGGAGGGGCAGAGAGAGAGGGAGACACAGAATCGGAAGCAGGCTCTAGGCTCTGAGCTGCCAACACAGAGCCCGATGTGGGGCTTGAACTCATAAACTGTGAGATCATGACCTGAGCCAAAGTTGGACGCTCAACTGACTGAGCCACCCAGGGACCCCCAGAGTGAACTTTCTAAAATTTAATTACGCCACACTCTGATTTGAAATTCATTGATGACTTACCATTGCCTTTTGGATAATCTTTCAAACTTTTTCATTTATAAAGCCCTTCATGAACTGAAATTCTTCCCACTTTGAGCTTTGGGCTCTAGACATACAGAAATTTTATTATTTACTTAGATGTGCCATGTTTTCTCACCTCTAGACTTAGCATATGTTGGTTGTGTTGCCTGGAACACATTTACTTTCTCCTTGGTTTGGTGGATTCCTAATCCTTAAAGCCTCACTCAGTTAAAATGTATGTATTTAGAGAGTTCCCTCAGTCCCATATGCTCTTATGGTACCCTATATTACTCTTTTCATAGTAGTTATCTAGCTTATTATAAATACTTAGTTTTATATCCTGGTTCTACCTCTAGAATATGGCTCCTTGAGCAAAAACAATGTCTCTGTTGATTTCCATTATATTCTTAGCACCTAATACTTTGTAGATGCTCAATACTTTTGAAACAAATAATGAGAGATACACATTCCCTCTTAAACACATATATATTTACAGTCAGTCCTCATTATTCATGATTCTGTATTTGTAAATTTACCTACTCACCATAATTAATTTGTAACCCCAAAATTAATACTTGTAGCACTTTCATGGTCATTTGTGGACATGTGCAAAATCATAAAATTTGAATTGCCTAACATGCATTTTCAGTGAAGGTCAAATAAGGCAACACCCTGCCTTCTTGTTTTAATCCTCATACTGTTAACAAGTATCCTTTTTGTGGCATATTTGGTACCACTTTTCCCCCACATTTTTATATTTTTTGGGTGATTTACCTATATAATATGGCTTCCAAGCACAGTGCTGAAGTGTTGGTCCATGTTCCTAAGCCCAGTATTTGTAAGACTTCAAGGTGCCTTACAGAGAATATGTGAGTTAAGTTAGCTTTGTTCAGGCATAAATTGGCCTTGAATATATATTAATTAAAGGTATGTTTAAACAGAAACACACATAAAACAAAGTTACATATTAGTTGATGGATGAAAATATTGTGACCAGTGGCTGTCAGGAACCTAACCCTATATCAACCATAGGAGCAAATAATTTAGTATTTGCTAACTAAGTATTTACAGTAGCTTTATAGAATATAATATCATAAGTAATGAGAATTATGTAGTTACAAAATTTTGCTCAACTATGTATATATAATATATATATGAGCTTTATAGAATATAATTATCATAAGTAATGAGAATTGACTATGTAGTTACAAAATTTTGCTCAACTACGTATATATAACCCCATATCAACCATAGGAGCAAATAATTTAGTATTTGCTAAGTATTTACAGTAGCTTTATAGAATATAATTATCATAAGTAATGAGAATTGACTATGTAGTTACAAAATTTTGCTCAGCTACGTATATATAATGTTTCATAGTTTGCTTTCATGGCCTTATTAAAAATAATGGGTCTAATAATATACAGTATATTATTAAGTAAGAAAAAAACTGTGTGTGTTCTTAATGTTTGTATGAAAGTGGAGATAGGTATGGTTGGTATACATCAGGTTATGTTGGTTACCTGAAGGAAGAATATTTTTTTCTTCTTTATTTTGTATTGTCTCACTGGTTACAATGAAATTTATGTTTCTGTTAAACATGATTTTTTAAATGGTTATATTGCATTTTTCTTTGTGAAAGGTATAAAGTTTTGATTATGGTTTTGAATTTTCTTATGTTTCAGATAGTCAACGTCTACAGTTGGATCTACAGAAAATGGAGCTTCTGGAAAGTAAGATGACTGAGGAACAGCATTCTCTGAAAAGCAAAATTAAACAAATGACAGCTGATTTGGAAACATATAATGATTTGTCAGCTTTAAAATCATCCGGTGAAGAAAAGAAAAAGGTAAGTGTTGACAGTCTTACAGAATTATAATACAAATGTTCTTTTCTTGATTAAATTTAATATGTATGTAGTTTATAGAATTTACTATTTCCAGTTGATTATTTTATATATAAACTAAGAAACAAATAAAGATGTATATATATATATATATATGTATATAGTAGGAATTCGATATAAGTTTTAAACAAAAGGAAAAAGCAAGGGATAGAGCATTCCAAAAGATAAGAACTTTGTTAAATGCAGGTTTGATTATGATATTTCCCTACTTAAGACTTCTTTGTCAGTGACTTTTCATTGCTATTTACATTAAAATAAATTATTTAAATTAAATTTTATTGGATAAGAACACATATATAGCAGCCTTAATAGAGTTAATAATACAGTTAATACTATTTCGCTTATTATAACTCAAAAGGTAATTTTACAAACAGATTTTAGAGTAATTATAATCTTGGTAGAGTTTAATCAGAATACCATTGTAAGTAAATGCAAGTAAAAAATGATTTATATAGGCTCGATAGATATTTGCTGAAGTCTATTATTTACTTCTATTTGGATCTATCTAGAAATTACATCGGGAGAGAATGGTACTAACAACTCGTAGAAATGCCTTTAAGAAAATAACGGAGAAGCAAAATGCAGAGTATGAGACTCTAAAAACACAATTGCAAGAAAATGAGACACATTCTCAGGTAAAAAGAAAAAAAGATTCTGAAATTTATTTCTGTTTCTAAACTGTCCCATGTTCTTAATCTATATTTCTACCCCCAAACAATTTTTTTTAAAGTTGCTTTGTTTACCTTCCAGACTTTCTGGCTTTGAAGATAGCCAGACTCTGTACAGTCTCCACTCTGAAATGAATTTACTTTTGTTCTCATTTTATAAGCCTATATTGAAGGCTGCTCTATGCTAGGCCCTGTTCTAGGCACAGCTGTTATGATAATACGTTTTAAAAATTTCAAAACTCAAGCTTTTTTAATGAAGAAGCTGCTAGCTCACAAAAACCACAAATAAAATAAACCTTAATGATTACTGTCTCACAGAGGAAATAATTCTTGTTCTTTTTGCGTAGTTTCTTCTAGTCTCTGTGTGTATTTGTACACACACTTAAGTATATGTGTATTTCTATATATTTATAGAAATGGTATCATATGGTACATATTGTTTGGAAACTTGTTTTTCATTACTTACTATACCAAATAAGCATTTTCCCTTGTCAGTAGATTAAAAAAAAAACAATTCTATATAATATTTGACTTTATGGATATAATATAATTTACCGAAGCAATTCCATATTGTTGCATGTTTAGGTTATTTTTAGTTTTAAAATTGCTTAATGCTGTAAAAAGCAGTCCTGTCCTTGAACTACTTGATTTACATTTTGATTATTTACACAGGATGCACAGACAAGCCCCCTTTTCATATCAGTCTTCCTACTGACAGAATTACCTGAACAATGTCAGAGGTCTGCTAAACTGAGTCCCCTATCTGAGAGGGAAGAGATGATTTCTTTCTCATTCACTTTCTTCCTACACTGTGCCAGGGGTTTGCACATAATAGGTGTTTAGAAAGTATTTGTGTGACATGTACGAAATCACTAGTTATGGTCTGATAAAGATTGATCGTTCTCATATGTAATTAGTATACATTAGCAATTTGTAGCTGATTCATTAACATTAAATGCATGAAAAAGTATTCTTTATATGCTAATATGATCATGATAGACAACCATTGTTAGTATTTTGGTATAATATCCCTCTCAATTTTTTTCCTTTGCAATTATATACCCATGTTATATTGTTTTTACAAAAAATCAAATTCTGTGCATGCAGTCTTTAAACATTTTCTCACTTAAATATTTTAAGATCTTTTTTTGATTTTTTATGACAGCTATGTATGGATTCACCACTCTAAAGACAAAAATATACCTTATATTCCTTTTGAAAGGGGTGGAGTCTCATCAGAGTTTGCCACACTGCTAAAAGCTTAGAAATCACTAATTTACATACTCAAATTTATCAGTTATTCTGTCTCTACTTCATGATATACAGGTCTAGATATAGATTTGTAAGTGGCACAATTATCCTAGGCTGTTAAGAATGGGGATGGATGCTGGAGAAGAAATCTAAGAAAAAGTTTATGAGGCTATTGTCTTAAATGGTTCTTAGGAAAATATATTGATGTATTTAAGGAGGAAATCACTTGACAAACACAATTTCTTGGAGCCAGTCAATGGCTACCTTGTTTATTCTACCACATCAAGTACTAATCATATATTTAACCCTATTTACTGATAACAGGGATTCACAACATAACTCACAATTTACAGTCCTCTCTGTATTATTTGTTGCTTTTTGAGAATCCCCACTGATTATATAAAATCTAGTCCCTTTATCTTTTACAACTATTTTCTTGAAAACTTTTTTGACATCTATAAATAAATTTCATAACAGACTTTTTTGAGAAATGGCTGTTATTTATTTGATATCATTTAAACAATATTCATATTGAAACAAACTATAAAACTCCTAGTAGAAAACAGGGATAAAGCTCCCATAGGGCGTCTGGGTAGCTTAATTGGTTAAGTGTCTGACTTCAGCTCAGGTCATGATCTCATGATCCGTGAGTTTGAGCCCCATGTCAGGCTCTGTGTTGACAGCTCAGAGCCTGGGGCTTGCTTCAGATTCTTTGTTTCCTTCTCTCTCTGCCCTTCCCCTTCTCACATTCTACACTGTCTTTCTCTCTCAAAAATAAATAAACATTAAAAATATATACTTTTAAAGCTCCTTCACATTAGTCTTGGCAGCAGTGTTTTGGTTATGATATTGAAAGTTGAAGCAACAAAGGCAAAATTAAATATGTATGACTATATCAAAGGAAAAATTAGCTTCTTCACAGCAAAAGAAACAATCAACGAAATGAAAACAACTTACAGAATGGGAGAAAATTTGCAAATCATATATCTAATAAGGGGTTAATGTCCAGAATATATATAGAACACATAACAGACTATTCAAGTTGTAGGAAAACAGACTCGTGCTTCAAGATATCCTCAGAGGTTTAAAGGCAAGTCACTAATACAGATGTATAGTATAGAAGGAAGTTGACCAGTTACATAGTGTTGCTTTTATAGCATTCATTTAGCACTTAAGAGGTCTGCTGCATTTTAAGAAGGCCACCTCTTTGTATGAAACAAAGAGGAAAAGTTTGGTACTTGACTTTGCAAAAGGTTATTAGAGATTTATTGTCAAAAAGTGCTGACTGCTTCCTAAGTCCATCTTAACTTTGAGTTCCCAGCTGGGGAGCTATGTCTGAATTAATAGTGTTACCTCATAGTACATACCTTTTATATAATTAATTAGTTAGGATTTATCATAATATTTAGATTTATCTCTTTAGAGGAAACAATGGTATGGATGCTGCATTAAGACTGAACGTATGTCCTTAAAATAATTTTAACATGAGAGTAGAAAGAAATATTATTAATGCTGCTTCAATTATCAGATTCTTAAAAATGATCATCATGTCTTCGAAATGTCCATGCACAGTAATGTTTCATTTTTCAGACAGTCTTTTGCTTAGGAAAAGTACTATGTGCATCTTAAAAAAGAAACACCATAACCCAGAGTTACAAGGTTAATTAAATCAGAAAAACAATTTAATTCTATAACAGTAAAATTGTCTTCTGAGGAAGCAACCATCAATATAATATCCACATTAGTTTCCTGTTGATGCAGAAATTATTGTAACAGTGCCAGCTTTTTACCAACCCTCTTATAATCTTCACACTGCAGCTCTGCTCTTATCACAGCCTGTGGAATTAGACAGGAAATTTAGCCCTGGAAATAAGGAAGTTACTCCTATATAGTTGAACCTTTGACAGTGTTAGAATATATATCACATTTGTGGCATTAGACTTCCAGATTTCAAGGAGAGATTCCCATCATGTCCCATTCTTTCTTCCTAGTTTTTTTAGGAAAGGGAAAAAAAAATAGTCTTTCAGTTGGCACATTCATTGGCATAATAAATATTGTGAATGTTTTCCAATTAAAATAAACATATAGAGTAAAACCTGTTCTCAAATTCAATATTGTATTTATTAATATATTTACAGTTTAAACTTTTCTAATTTTCTTTTTTGTGTACCATGGCTTTATCTCACTAAAATGCAAAGAGTTGATAAGACTAAAATTGAATGCTTTTTCCTTATCCTTTTAAAAGGGTATATAATTGTTTTGAATGTGGGTACTGTTTAACATTTTCATTTTGTGTTTTCAGCTTACAAATTTGGAGAGGAAGTGGCAACACCATGAACAAAATAATTTCGTGATGAAAGAATGTATCCTTTGAAAAGCTGCACATGCACTTGACTGAGTGATTTTTTCCTATGAATTTCTTTAAAGATTGAAATGAAATGAAATGTAACACACATCTATCAAATATCACCAAGCTAAACTATGTGGGTCATAAATGAATAAGACTTACTTAGTCTCTAGTCCACAATAATTAGGGTATGTCTGTACCTTGGATATCTGGGCAGGAGAGGGAGGTAAACCAGAGTCAACCTTCAAGCTCACCTGTGTTTCAGCCAATTCAACCTCACATTTCTGCTAAGGTGATACTTACATCCCATCTTCTTGCTTATCTTTTTGTGCTATTACATAAGAGAAGGAAGCAGCTACTGAGAACATGTGTTGTGAAGTTTTAAGAAACATTTCCCCAAAAGTTATTTTTTGTTCTCTTCCTTGACCCATTAAGGACATCTCTGCTTGGAAAAGTAGCTCCTGACTCATTGGTAGTATAGATTCTCCTTTAGGAAACTGCTAAATTTTAGCTCAGGGCAGCATGGGTCCCAGTTTATCGCCAGATGAAATGCATCAGGAGCTGTATTCCCACAGTAGGGCAACTTAGTTAAAAGTAGAAGACTCCCGGGGCACCTGGGTGGCTCAGTCCATTAGTGCCTGGCTCTTGGTTTCGGCTCAGGTTATGATCATGAGATCGAGCCCCACATTAGACTCTGTGCTGAGCATGGAGCCTGCTTGCGGTTCTCTCTCTCACTGTCCTTCCCCACGTGTTTTCACTCTCTCCCCCCTTCTCTATAAGTAAATAAATAAACATTTTTTTAAAAAAGCAGATTCCCATACATAATATGTTTTAGTCCAGCGTCTAGTTTTATGCAACACAAAGTAGACGATTTTGAAATAGAGTCAAGTCGGAAGACTTCAGAAATTGTGTGGTACTCTAGAGAATATGGTTCTTCTGAACATTCAGTAGTTTTCAGACGAGAGTTAGATTGAGATGCATAACATAACTATAAAAAAGCTTTGATAGTGTAGATGTACGTTTTTAGAGTTAAATATGTTTTTTAATGTTTATTTTTGAGAGCAAGAGAGAGAAAGCACACATGAATGGGGAAGAGGCAGAGAGAGAGAAGAGAGGGAGACCCAGAATCCGAAGCAGGCTCCAGGCTGTGAGCAGTCAGCACAGAGCCCAGTGCAGGGCTCGAACTCATGAACTACAGGATCATGACCTGAGCTGAGTTAGATGCTTAACTGACTGAAGTGCCCCTGTAGGTGTACTTTTTTGAAAAAATTTTTGCTTGGCCTTTTAGGTTTCAAATGATCTTAATCTAATATATTTTTCTATATATTCTAATTTTGCTTTTTCTGTGCTGTTTTCAGTTTTCAATAAGAAAGATACCAGTAGATTTGGTTCCTTCCAAAAAACAAAGTAGATTACTGTTTTTGTTGGTCAGTGTTCTCCTTTAACTCATGTAATTAGTCATAGCAACCAAGAGTCAAGAGAGTGATTACCAGTCAATTATGAAGAACGTGGCCAAGCAGATCGCAGAGTACAATAAAAGCCTCATGGATGCTCTACACAGCATGAACAGAAACTGAGTCTGAGCCAACTGCAAGTCTCTGATGTAGTGTCCTCTGCTGCTAAACTTTGGATAAGCTGACTGAAAAAAAAATAGCTTACCCTTGAAGAGTGTTACCTAAAATGTTTGAGTGCTATAATTTTTATGACCACTTCAAAGAGTGATATTTTAAATAGTATAATTGTTCAATAAAAAGTTTGCATACATTAAAGTACCTTTTTATATTTGTATTTATTTGTGTGGGTGATAAAAATTGTCTCAAACAACCAAGAGATAAACTACAAGTGGCCATTGAGATTCATTTAGTTGGTATAATCCTTCCATGGCAGCAAATGATACCATTTTTTTATGAGTCATCTGTAGGGGGGTACAAGGAGTGTGAGTCTTATTTAGCACATATATCAATCTTGTCAGTTTTTGCTTCTAGAAAAAGTAAGAATAGAAGGGAGATGTTTGGCTTTGAGCTTTATTTCTCAAATAGGGTATATTTGATATATTAGGGAATATAAAGTTGCAGGTAAATGTAATACACTTTTTGTATGTCAGTTATCCTTAAAGATTCAGAATTAAAAACTTTAACCTTGGCATTTTAAAAATATTTTCTAACATGTATATGCTAGGAAAACATGAAGTTTAAAGGAAATGCTGTACTTAGGGCAGTCTGTTTTAGACTACAGCTATTGCTGTTCATTACCACTCTGGAGTATACATTCACTCTTTTGAAGTAGATTAATTTGTAAGCATTGCCCAAACATTTGAAAAGCTAGAAGAGGTAGACTTGTATAGTATAAATCTAGAAGACATTATAGTAACTAAAGATGTATCCTCTCTTGTAGTCAGGAATGAGTCATCTTGACCGGCATAAAATATTTCTGAAAATCATCCTTTTGCTTTCATTTCATGTTCATCAGATATCTCTACTTCTCAGTATTCCTGAAACACAAGTATATTAGTTTCTTTAAAAAGTGGGAGGAGGGGGCTTTATGGAGATACAATTTACATAGTATCAGTTTACCCATACATATTGCTTCCTCGAAATTAATATTTATCACCATAAATTCTTCAACTTTAGTCTGTGTGAGATTAGGTAGAGGGGTGAGCATTGTTGATTTTGGTTAACTCTCAAGTACTAATATGGCTGAAGATCCTGGATGGGAATACATTCATTAAGGTGGAATTCCTAAAATGTGTTCCTCAGATCTTGAGCTCCTCAAGTTATTATAGGTGTTAGACCACCAAAGGATTCATAGTCAAAGAAGTTTGAAAATCATGATTTGAAAAAAGGTAAATTGTTTTCTTCTGCTTGACTGCTCAGAGCCCTTAATATGGTCACGTGCAATAAGATTCGGAAGAGTATATGATTTCTATTTAAGTTTTTTTTCCCCCCTGAGTGATGGGATTATAGTTGTTTTAATCTTCCTTGGACTTTTTGGTCTAAAGATTTTGGTTCAGAATCATCTATGATGTATATAGAATATTTAGAAATGCAACAGAAATTCAAATAAAGTTCTTTATGCAGTTAATACTTTAACTTGTGAAAGGAGATATGATAAGACAACTCTAGTTACTGAACAGGATATGACCCAGTCTTCACCCAGGAAGAAGGTAGGAGGAAGATTGACCTATATGTGTTTGCATTATAACAATGAGAAGCTTGGCAGAAAAAAAAAAAAAAACATTTCTTGAAAAAAGCAAGGTTTACAACCTTCGTTCTAAATTACTCATGTATGATATTTGCGGAACAGAATTGAGCAGGATTTCTTTAAAACATGTTATCTGAGGGAAATTCTCACTAATGTGTCTTCCTTCCTCTTAGAGCTTTTCAACAAATCCAACAAGAATATTTCTCCGCTAGGATAGAATTAAAGGCTACTATCTGCATGAGCCTGCTCTTCCTCAGTCAGTCACATTTGCTCAGTGAGTCCATTCCTGTTAAAACAACACCTTGTAAGTCATATGGAAAGAAGCTGCAGACTGAACAAACATGCTGAGTAGTTTTACTAATGAAAATCAACATGGGAAAGTTAGCAAGTCTTTGTTTTTCCCCATCCTTATCCCTTATCAATAAATAAACATGAGTTTTTGATATTCTTTCACTAACTGGGGAGTCCTTGATTTGGACCACATTCTGACCTAACGTTAAAGTGTAAAATTCAGTGCAAGGTTAGAGGATTAGAGCATGGAGTAATGCTATTCACCTAGAAATAAAAGACCAGTTAGCATCTCCTGGGGTTCTTGCTATCCCCTTGCCAGTAAATTAGAACATTTAGACTTAAAAGAAATGAAGGTGGACCAATAGAGAATTATAGTCATCTATTTTAATACTTTTCTAAATAAAAGTAGATTATGTCTTTAAATTGCAGATTCACAGTTTGAGAATTGATATTGAAATCTTTTTTTTTTAATGTTCATTTTTGAGAGAGACTGTGTAAGCAGTCTGTGTCAAGCAGGACTTGAATTTACAAACAACGATCATGAGCTGAGCCGAAGTCTGACATTCAACCAACTGAGCCACCCAGGCACCCCTGAAAATCTTTAAAAAGATAATTTTTTATGTAAGTTCTATGCCCAATATGGAGCTCAAACTCATGACCCCAAGATCAAGAGCATATGTTTCACTAAGTCAGGCCAGCAGCCTTAAAAGACAATTTTTAATGTAAAGGTAGAAAATTTAGGCAAGACAGATAACATAATGAAGAGAACAAATTATTTGTCATGTTTCCAGTCTCTTTAGATGTTCATCTATAGGTCTATAACATATCTTTTATCTGTATATTTATGAATTTTTAATAAAATTTAGATCATATTGTTCTTAAACTTACTTTTGCTAATTTATAATTTTGTAAACATTTGTCCATGCCATTACATATTCCTATGTAACGTGTTAAGTTTATGCATATTATTCTGTTATACAAATATTTCCTAAAAACCAAATCCTATGTTATCGAATAAAGTTTGTGGTACAGGAGTTAAATATAAGCTTTAGATTAGGAACTGAATTGGAATCACAGCTCCCCTACTAGCTTGTTATATGACCCTGGGAAGTTACTTAGTCTCTGAATTTCAGTTTCTTCACCTGTAAAATGAAATAATAGTGCTTAACTCATAAGATTGGGTAAAGAGTAGGCAGAATCCAAGGCTTTTAACAAAACCAGCTTGCAGAGGTGGCATGCGAATAGCAGTGTGCAGAAGTGCTTGTTTCCCTGCACTACGTCATTTGATTCCGTTTTTTAAAATAAACTAAACTGCCTCCATTACTATAATTAGAAACTTTATTGTGTTCTAATTAATATGCAGGATATATTTTCATATTAAAAATGATTTTTAAAATTATGTTTTAGAAGTATTTATTATAACTAATAAAAAGTGTAATGCTTAATGTTTTTTTTTAGAAGATGCTAGATTATACTTTGCTGCCTCAATATCTTCTTTCATAATATATCGTAGTGAATTGCTGTTCTGAAAACCTGACTGTATAAACTTAAGGGGAAATAGGAGCAATCTGTGTAGCAATAATCTACTTGATAATAACCAGGGGTGTCCTGTTGGGTTATTTTCTCTGTCTTCCCAGAAGTCAGAGTGATTACACATAAGGACAAGCTGACTTAGAAGAGTGATAATAACATCCATAGGAGAGTCCTGCGTACAAGAGTTTGGAGGAAGCATGATCCTGAAGAATTTTGTGGTCTGCTACCTCAAAGAGGTTTAGACACAGTAGGTAAGTCTTTCCCAAGAGAAATATAAAAATGAAAATGAGATTTTTCAAAATTAACTTTTGTTTTATTTCCAAATCTTTCTGTAAGACAGTATTCTTACTGTGATAACAACATGGTAATACCATGGAAGAAAGACAAACTTATCTTTTAAAACTATATTTGACGGAAGGTCAAGAAATAACTACTACTAACCAAACTGAATTATTATTTACTTTTCTATGTTTTCATTTTCAACAGATAAATTCACCTGATTAGAGGAAGTTCAGACTGACATGAAAGTGAAAATATTTGATACAATCCATAAATTCAACCTGAGTTGGTTTTTTAATCAAAGGAAACTGTAGTTTACTTTTAAAAGTGTCTATCTTTAATTTGCTTCTTGTTAAAGTGAACTTTCCCTTAGTTTACTGGAGATGGGGAGGGCTGCCACACCCCATCCCCTCTGCCAAGGACAAAGCAGGGACCTGTGTCTCAGGATTAGGGGAAATGGTTCAGAAGGAGAGGAAAAGAAAATTGCTTTTCCAGCTTCTCTAACTTCCCATGTAGCCTACAGAGAAAAGCAAGCATCCCTTGGGAGGAAATAACCAAAGTGCTAAACAGTAGATGGATGGATGAAGCCTGCATCCCTGCAATGTACTGGAACCCTTGCCTTTATAATGTCCCTTCTCATGGTTCTCAGAAGGCCAAATGGATGTTTACTGCCAGTTGACCCTACCCTCCTGGGCTCCTCTACCTATGAAGCTGTTCCTTAGCTCAGTTCCTTTTCCTGCCAGAAGTATCAAAATCAGAAAAGAGGGTCTGGTGAAAATGTAAAAGTCCAGTTGCCTTGTTTCTTTTTCCAAGGGCATACTTGAAGTAGCTGGTTAGACCATAAGAAGTATTCATAAGAGACAGCTAATTGTCTGGGTGGCACTGTTGGTTAAGTGTCCGACTCTTTGATTTCAGCTCTGGTTGTAATCTCACAGATGATAGGGTTGAGCCCCACAACAGGCTGTGCTGACATTGTAAAGCCAGTTTGGCATTCTCTCTCTCCCTCTCTGCCCCTCCCCCACCCAGGCACAAACACCTACACACACTTTCTCTCAAAATAAATAAACTTTAAAAAAAGTGGGAGATAGTTGGAAGAAGTGTCAGGCAAAAAAAATAAGCAAACCTCTTCTTAGAAGACCACTCATTATTAGATTATCTTTAAGGTGCCCCCACCTCAGCCCCCCCCCCCAAAAAAAGGTTCCCATGAAATAAACATTCTCAGGTTCTATCTTTTCATTAAGCATAGATTGGATTTCCTTACCAAATAGAGTACTGTGATTTGTCAGACTTTTGATTCTTAAAATATTTCATGACCCCCCTGTGTACTGCCATTCCCCTCTCAACAGTCACCTCAAAAAACATGGCAGGTATTAATACCATATTTGCTTAATTATCTTCTCAGTAGGAATTAGGGTATGGCCTGATGAAAAGAATTTTGTATCAGTTTGATTGTCTGAAATTCCATACGAAGCTAATGCTTTGACATTGTGTGATCACAGCCTCAGAAATTCTAATATAAACAAAAAGGACATTGATTATGAGCTGAAACTTAGCACTTACACATTATATGCTGCTAAGGAAAAGTCCTTGGGATCTCAACTACCAGATGGGTTAGACCCTTTGGTATATCCTATAATAATCTGACTTTATTTCATTCCTTGTGAAACCACACAAATGTGGTTAGACATTTCTTTAACCGTTCTTTCATTGAAGGAGTTATGTAAATATACTCACTGCAAAGATTTCCCTCCCTTAACTGGAAGAGATACATCTCTTCATAATACCCAAGCTAGTCACATACTTCCCACGATTCTTTCCTTCACCACCTCCTCTGCTTGGACATAATAACTGAAACATACTTGAAAGGGCATGGGACCTTTGAGTTTGAAAAAGCTCTTCCTATGCAGCTCACCAGCTGAAGGCCTTTGGGCAACTCAATGTTCCTGAGCCTCTTTGCAGGGTTATTATAAGATTCCTATGCATATAAGGCATGTGAAATTGTTTTAATGTATAAAGTGTCAAGTAAATAAAGTAGTAGTTACTATATTTCTTTAACTTGTTCTAATCTCCACTGCCTGCATACACACATTTTCATTAGTACCCATTCTTCCCTCTCAGAAGTGTTAAATGTCCCATCTCAGAAGAAAATGTCTTAAAAGCATACTTTGTACATCCTTGTAAAAGAAGGTCCCTTTCTGTTTAAGGCTAATTTCTTTCCTGGTGCTTGCATATTCATATTCCTTATGAATCATTTTTAATTCTCTACCATCCCCTTTCTCCTGTGGCTTTAGCCTTTCCTTCATTGATTTTATACTTTCAGTATAGAAACATATTTATCTTTTTCCCAATACTTTCACATTCAGTGTCTGTAAAAGACTGGTCTACTTCACACCCCCATCTCTTCTAAACACTGCTCTCTCTACTGCACTGAAACTGCTTTGTTAACATAACCAATGATATTTTAAATACCAAATTAATGGACTCCTTTGGGTTGTATTCCAATAAAATTCCTATATAGGTTTTAATTTAAAATTATTAACCACTCTTTTCCTTGGAGCTTCTTCTTCATTTGCATTTTATGACCTCACTTTCACTTAATTCTTCTACCATTTTGTCCCCTGTTCAGTCTTTTTTTTAGGCATCTCTTCTCCTTTACAAGAGGCTTAGCAATACCTAGCTCGCCAAATTAAATAAATTCTTTCCCCATGGCTATTGGAATCATCTCAAAGATCCCTATGTGTTAGGCAAATTTGATACTGTGGTAGTTTTTTTGTGGTTGGGATAACTATATAATGAAAACTGGATCATGACTATTTTCCATAGACTTCTTTTTTTTTAATAGTTTATTGTCAGATTGGTTTCCATACAACACCCAGTGCTCTTCCCCATAAGTGCCCTCCTCCATCACCACCACCTCTTTTCCCCCACTCTCCCTTCCCCTTCAACCCTCAGTTCATTTTCAGCATTCAATAGTCTCTCAAGTTTTACATCCCTCTCTCCCCAACTCTCTTTCCCTCTTCCCCTCCCTCTGGTCCTCCATTAGGTTTCTCCCGTTTTCCTGTTAAACCTATGAGTGCAAACATATGGTATCTGTCCTTCTCTGCCTGACTTATTTCACTTAGCATGACACCCTCGAGGTCCATCCACTTTCCTATAAATGGCCATATTTCATTCTTTCTCATTGCCATGTATACTCCATTGTGTATATATACCACATCTTCTTGATCTACTCATCAGGTGATGGACATTTAGGCTCTTTCCATGTTTTGGCTATTGTTGACATTGCTGCTATGAACATTGGGGTACATGTGCTCCTATGCATCAGCATTTCTGTATCTCTTGGGTAAATCCCTAGCAGTGCTGTTGCTGGGTCATTGGGGAGATATTTTCCATAGACTTCTAAAGTGTCAATAGAGGTAGATAATTTTTAGTAACAGCTAACATGAATTCAGATTAGGCCTCATCTAAAGGTATGAAAAGCTACAATAGCAGAAATATAAACAACAAAAACTCCATTATTAAACATTTCCTGAATGCTAATTGCATAGTTGTCAAGTAGCAGGGTCCCTTGAGCATCTTGTCCTCATCTAGTACAACTAGACCACAAGAATTGTTTCCCTCCCTCTCTAAGGCAGGTACCAGGTGGTAAGAACAACTCCTTATTTCTACTGAACTATGAGATTTTTCATCACACTGTGGGCTCCCAGCAGGCAGGGATGATGTCTTAGTCATCTGTGTCCTCTCTGCCAAGCTGACCCCTTGACATGTAAGTTCACAGTGAATGCTTATTGAATTGAATGGGTTTGGATGGGATAGACTGAACCAAATTAAAATGGCATAAGAGATGCTTTGGAAAAAAGTTTGGAAGTTCCTTAAATAGTTGGACATAGATTACCATATGCTTTAGCAATTCCGCTTGTAAATATGTACCCAAGAGATGAAACATATTCCTATCAAAATTTGAGCATGAACGTTCACAGGTATTATTATTCATAATAGTCTAAAAGTAGAAACATCCAAATGTCCATCAATTGATAAAAAGAATGTGGTATGTGTATACCCACACACTGAAACATTATTCGGCCATTAAAAGGAGTAAAGTACTAATATATGCTACAACATGGTTGAACCTTGAAAACATGCTGAAAGAATCCAGTCATAAAAGGCTACAAAATATTGTGTGATTCTACTTAAATGAAATATCCAAAGTAGACAAATTAATAGGGACAAAGTAGATTAGTGGTTGCCTAAAGATGAGAGAGTTTAAGGGGCGATAATAAAGGTGCAGTGTTTATTTTCGTGTGATGAAAATGTTCTAAAATTGACTGGAGTGATGTTTGTACAACCCTGACTATTTAAAAAATTTAATTATACACTTTAAATGGATTTTGTGATATGTAAATTACATCTCATTAAAAAAAAGAACACTGAAAAATTAAGGGAACCACAAATAAACCATAAATCTAGACTTTGGTTAATGTGGAAGAGACTTCTCTCATAAAATTACTCTTTTTTTTTTTTGTAAAGGAAGGGGCATAGAAGTTGCGGTATACAGTTACTCAAGAGCCCTTTGAACATCCTCTTGTATTCTGCTGAGAAACAAAAATGTCTAAAACTCCATTTTTCTTCTCTAGCACCACTATTGTAGTTCAAAGGGAACTTTTCGAAGCTTAGTCAAAGATAGACCAGATTTCTGTTCCTCTGGGAATGTTTAGAAAGATAGATTAGATTAGATTAGATAGATAGATAGATAGATAGATAGATAGATAGATAGATAGATAGATAGATAGAGTTGTGATTGCACTTGTGGGGGGGGGGAGTATAAACCTTGCCCTTCTGTAAATATAATTCAGAAAGAGTTCTTTGTTGTGGAGTGTTGGACTGGGTGAGAACTTTGATAGCTTTTCTATTATAATACTTTTGACAACTACATGTAGTAGTTGATTGAGTTTTCCCTTGTCTTTTACTGTGGTTGAGGCAACATGTGTTGAAATTCGTTAAGCTCCCATTTGCTCCCTAGCCATTTTTCAAGGGTCAATGAGTTGGTTATTCCTAGACAGGATTTGTTTTTTCTTCTAATGGCCAGATTGTTTCCTCTCTAAGAATGTATACAAAGAAAAGTAAATATGAAGGCACTGTTCCTTAGTCTGGGTACAGACTTAGAGCCCCTGTACACCACGTACACTTTAATGTCATGTCAGTCATTTTAGTGTCTGTGGACTGCATTTGGAAAATGGGGGTCATACTGTCTACTTCTTGAGAGGGAGAGCTAGTGATTAAATATCTTTAAAGATATTTTGAATTAAAGACAGTTTAATACATAAATATACTATAACTCATTCACATATTCAGAAATGAAGCTTTTTGATCTTGTAGGAGGAAATAATGCCCTCCTGATTTAGAACAGTGCTGTTCAATAGAAATATAATGTGAAGTGCAAATGTAAGCCAGATATGTAAATTTTTAATTTTTTAGTACCTACATTTAAAAAGGAAAAAGAAACAGGTGAAATTTATTTTAATAATATATTAACCTTACTATATTCAAAACACCATGTCAACATGTAATTAATAAAACAATTATTGATACGTGGTATGTTCTTTTTGTTGTTCTAAATCTGAGATTTTTTATGGTATGGTTTACACTTAGAGTTGGTCTCAATTCAGATTGTCCACATTTCAAGTGCTCAATAAGAACATTTTGATAGTGGCTACAAATTGGACAGCATAGATTTAGAGTTTAGAACTTTTTATTCTGATTATACCAAGAAGATGAGTCATGGGAGAAAGCAGTTTTGTTAAAGGAAAATTGTTTCATAAGGAAAAAAAATCCTTTCCTATGTGAGATTAAAATCTAAAGTAGGACTTTCTGCATTGTTTTTGATTAGTCATAAGTTACTTGTACAAACCTATTTTCTTTGAAAAGTAATCTTAATTGGTCCAATGAAGAAAAAAATATATGTGGTAGTTAGGAACATTTTAGATACTTTGTTCTAAATGGGACCACTAAAAGATTCTGATTGGCTGGATCTTCTTAACTTCAGGAATTGAAAATATAAGAGGGTTTTGAATTGTGCTTATATTTAATAACACCAATATTCAAAAACATTGTATAGCCTGCATCATATATATTGCTAATTATATTATTATTATTTATGTATAATTATAGAATATTTTATATCATTTTATATGATGCCATTTTCGATTATATTTTCTTCATTTATCTATATATCTAAATAGTAAACTTTAATTGTCTGTGTTGAAAAGCTTTGAATTTTAGAGCTATTCTATAAAAGCCTATAAACCTGAGACCTCCTTTGGAAGAAAATCAGTATAGGAAAGAGTTTTTTTCTAGTCTCTCCTTTTATGCCCCCATATCCCTTGTCAAACAATAGCATATTGCAAAGTCTATTTGACCAAGTATACCTTTTAATTTAAAATAATACATTGGGAACGAATAGAAGTTTAGATGAAGCTACAGACATTTCTCAACAGGGATTTATTTTAACAATATGAGTTTTGACACAGTAGATTATCAAATATTGTTATTTAGCAATGTTTAAAATAGGCTGAGTCACAAATAAACTTAAATTGCAGTTTGCTACCTCTTGAGCTCTGCATGAAACTCTCCCAGCCCCCTTTTCAGCCACACTCTTCTCCCCAGGCCTTCCTCTCAACCTCACAGATCTCTGGCACTAGTATCTGCAGAGGAAGGAGTGGGGATGAAGGCTAGTGGAGTAAAACAATGGGGAAGGGAAGAAGACAGAGTAGGCAGAGTACCTTGTGACCTTAAAATAACGAGCCGTGTTTTCCTGTGTGTCTGGTAAACTGTCTCTAAAGACAATTCCAAAAAAGAAGCTATAAAAATGTTTAGAATAAAGACAACATCCTTGGGCTAAGAGCCTGTCCTACCAAGTTTGCTACCACGAAGCTCATTACACTTTTGAATGTAACCGAAAAGCACATTTTGGTGTTTGGAAGGTAAGGAATGGAAGTGAAGTGAGGTCAGTCTCACTACTTGAAAGCTATTGTTTATAATGCATTACAATTTTTTGAAAGAATTGACACAAGAAGTAGTGTTCCTCCTGCTCCCGTCTGTTCTAAAAAATAATGAGGACTTCCTCATTGAGATAAAAAGAAGTTTCCAATTTTGTAGATTCAAGGTAAAACTCTGTTGTGTGCTTCTAAATTTTTCAATTTTTTTTTTTACTGTGAAGTAACAACATAGTGAATGAGCAAAGAGTGAAAATTTCAATGCAAGTAAGATTTCTAAATAGCATTGGTACACAAAATATCGCCTCCCAAAGGTGTTCACATCCTACTCTCCATACCTGTGACTGTTACCTTACATGGCAAAAGAGGTATCAAAATTGTGATTAAATTAAGGATCTTGAGTTGGGAAGATTATTCTGGATTGTCTGGGTATGGCCAATGGAATCACAAACTTCCCTTTAAAAAGGAAGAAAGAAGGTCAAAATCAGAGAAAATGCAACAAATGTTGAAATGATGTAATTTGAAGATGGAAGAAGGGCTATAAGCCAAGAAATACAGGGAGCTTCTAAAAGCTGGGTAAAGAAAGGAAACAGAAGCTCCTCTAGATCCTTCACAAAGATTTGAGCCTCAGACTTCTCAGACTTGTGACTTACAGAGCTATAAAAACTATTTGTGTTGCTTTAAGCCACAGAGTTTGTGGTAATTTATTATAGCAGCAGTATGTGCAACATATGCTTTTGCATTTCATTTTTATCAACTATAGTTTCTTTCCTCCCATTTATTTATCATAATTTCATTGCCAACAACAGGAACTACTCATGATGTGAAGTCCATCATGGGGAAAGCAAATCATTCCTGCACATACCAGCAAAGGCTCCCTATTTCCATTTATCAGATTCATTCATCTAATACATATTGAGTAAAAGAGGGAAAAAGACCAACAGAATTCCTGCTCAGTTGGAGCCTACATTCTAATGGAGGACACAGACAATAAACAAACAACGCAATTTCATACAATGGTAACTTTTTGTGGTAGAAGCAAATACTGGTCAATTTTGGAAAAGTTAACCAAGTGTCTCTTTGTAAACCCAACTGCCAAGTTCATGAATCCTTTACTACTGTAAGATGTTTTTCCTGACATATTCAAGTAAAACCTTCAGGGGTTCCTTAAGAACTGGCATTTTATCTGTTTCATACCAGTTTTCTCAAATTTTGTGGGATAATCACTTTATAGCCTCTGTCTCTATGATCCACGTCTAGCCTTACTGCTATGTTCTGGGCAACATCCCAGAATAACCCATGACTGTTGAGTCTCAAGTTGACTCCAGAACCTTTCTATGAGAGTGTTTTAAGGATGGTAATTTCATTAAAAATGTGGTTAAAAGACTTGTCTTAAAGCTCTGTTTGAATAACAAGGACACTGCCTAGAGTAATGCTTGCTATATACGTACCTGGTAGGTACTCAACAGATATTTTTAAACAAATTAATGATTATTAAAAAAATTTTTTTTAATGTTTGTTTATTTTTGACAGAGTATGAGTGGGGGAGGGTCAGAGAGAGAAGGAGACACCGAATTCAAAGCAGACTCCAGGCTCCCAGCTGTCAGCACAGAGCCCAAAATGGGGTTCAAACTCACAAACTATGAGATCATGAGCTGAGCCGAAGTCAGACACGTAACTGAACTGAGCAACCCAGGTGCCCCAATGATTATTTAAAAAAAAATTTTTTTTAATCTTTATTTTTGAGAGAGAGAGAGAGACAGTGTGAGTGGGGGAGAGGCAGAGAGAGAGAGGGAGACACAGAATGCGAAGCAGGCTCCAAGCTCTGAGCTGTCAGCACAGAGCCTGAGGCAGGACTCGATCTCACAAACCATGAAATCATGATCTGAGCAGAAGTCAGCTGCTTAACTGACGGAGCCACCCAGGCGCCCCCCTAATGATTATTTTTATCATTGCCGTAAAATCCTATATTGAGAAACTTATGCTTACTGTTGGATGGTCAAAAAAACAATAGATAATCAACAAAATTAGATAAGCAGCATTCACATATCAAAGCCGCACAACCAGACTTAAATTAGCTAAGATTGGGATATCACTACAACAACCTTTCCAGGGGAAGAAAGGGTTACACCACAGAGGAAATCTGGTTTCAGAACAATGGGGGAACTAGTAATATAGAATACTGGTTAAAAGTGAGGGCTTGGAGTCAGACAAATCTGAGTTTTAATCCTGCCTGCCACTTGCTAGCTGGGTAACCATGGACTATCAGCCAGTTGTTCTTATTCTCAGTTTTAGCAACTACAAAATAAGGAATATAATGTCTTCCTCATAGCATATAGATGAAATGAAATAATAAGGTAAAGCCTCTGCACAGTGCCTGCCACCAAAATGTTCAGTAAATGGTAGCAGTTAATATTATCAAATGGATGTTATTATATATTCCCAGATATTCTATAATGGAAATACAGAGATTTTAAGTTTTAATGGCATTTAAGATTACAGAATGGTTATAATGTACTAAGAAATCCTTTTTCATGAGAACAAATTGCCTCAGATGATTTACTTCTTCCTTTCACTTCTGGTTTCCACTGATGAATTATTACAGATTTCTGCAAATTTTAAGTATTATTGCCTAAGCCTTTTATTTATAAAAAAAAAAAGTCCATTTCTTTAAAAAATTTTTTTTAATGTTTTATTATTTTTTTTGAAAGAGAGTGAGGCAAGGCATGTGGGGGAGGGACAGAGAGAGAGAGGGAGAGAGAATCTGAAGCAGCTCCAGGCTCTGAGCTGTCAGTACAGAGCCTGACAAGATGATGATCTGAGCCAAAGTCAGATGCTTAACTGACTGAGCCACCCAGGCACCCCTTCATTTCTTTATTAATACATATATCTATATATATAATTTTGGATAATGCATAAATCTGAGCATATACATCTTTAGTAATGATTATTTTTTTTAAATCTCTTCTCTCTTGTACCATTTCAGTTTTTTTTAATTAACCATGTTAACATGGGTTTCCATTTCCATTATAACCCATATTAACAGCCTAATATGTATCCATCTATTTTTTAATTTATTTTGTTTGCTTTTATTTTAGAGAGACAGAAAGAGAGCCCTAGTAGGGGACAGGGGCAGAGGGAGAGAGAGAGCCCTTCTCAGCCAACTGATCCAGCCAGGCACCCTTCTCTTGATTTATAATTCTATGGAGACCTATTCATAATATACTTACATACACATGAAAATAAGGGTTATTTTGATCATTAACTTAAAAAAATGGGACCATATTTTCTGGTATGTTGCTTTTCTCACCCAACAGTACCCAGAGGGAATACCTTCAATTCATTTGAGTATAATAGCACAGTATTGCATAATTCAGATGTAACATTTTGTAGTATTTCCTCAATTATTGAGCATTCATTTTGTTTCCATTTTTTTCTGCACTACAAATTATACTACAATAAACATCCTTATATGTCTTTATCTATGGATATGTTTATGTTTTGGGGATAGATTCACAGGAGTAAGGAATGTATATTTTTAACAGATATTTGATACATCTTTTCCACTAGAAGAAAGAAATGTAAAAATACTTTCTGTCACTTTTACCTAAAATGTCACTTGTACATAAGAGTTACATAGCGATAAATATGAAATCTTGACAAAAAAAAGGGGAAAAAAAGAACAAACTCCTCTCTGCTAAGGAAGTTTCAAAGATGCATTCCATTGGGATATGTCCTTCTTTTTCATTACTGTAATTGGCAAGTGAAGTTGAGTAGTGGATGGAGGAGGGGCTGGAGACTTTAAAAAGAAAGGATACTGAAATAGAAATCTCTCCAAGTTTACTTTCATCAGTAGGTGACTTTCCCCTCTGTAAGTGTGCTGTTCTAAAACAGGATGTCTGAGAACCTGGTAATACACAATCATGTGGCTCTGTTACTTTTTCTTGAAAGTTCGTTGGCTTCTTATTCTTTTGACTAAATTTTTGTAGTGTGCAGCATACTGGCTTTTACCACTTAAACATTTTTGTTTAAAAATGCAAATTATAATTTGCTGTAGTAGGAGTGGAGGAAGGGGAGAACTTCCATAAACAAAGGCTGTCTTGTGAAAGTACAGACATGCTATCAGGTACTTCAAGTGCAAATGAAGTCTTAGCAGAGTTAATTGCTCAATTCACTAAATTTACAGTGTATCTTTGTAGGGAGCAGAATAAAATATGTGATTTACAAGTTGGAATGAAAAAAGAATCTTCATAAAACAAAGCTATCAGACCTTTCCTGCTAACAGGAAAAATACTAATAGAAGCTAGTATGCATTTTAAATATTTTTTCATTAGTAACTTCTCTTAAGAAATCTGAGTTTTGTGCCAGGTAGATCTAAAATAAATAAAGATTGACATATTTAATTTGTACATTTACTTTAAAAATATGATATGAAGATGAAAATTGGCTAAAAAGAAACTGTTCAAAATGGTAAAAAGCTTATAACTTTAAGACCTTTCTACTACAGACCAACCGGAAAAGTGCCTGATTAATTCATGGCCAAGTGAGCTAATTTAAAATGACAACACAAGGATGACATGTGAGAGAAAGTAGATATAAAATTTTACATTATTTTAAGAATAAATCAAATTGTCCTACAAATACGAAACAAATATGTTTCATTAAACAAGAAAATATTGAGAAACTTAGGTGATGGGAATACCACATTAATGTGTCATTTTCTTTTTACATCACAATTATTGTGCTGCAGATGAGAACATTCTGAAAAACATATTTTTTACTGAGAAATTTGTCATCTTTTTAAAAGCTGAAACAGACTCAATTTTATTGTTTTTTAAAAATAGAACTTTAACGCAAATTAAGTGGGTAATATGTTCCAAAAAGAGAGATTCCTCCTCAATTCCTAGAAAAAGTCAGGCAGGATATATAACATTCTTTTACAGTAACATTGGAATTGTCTTACTTCATCAGCACTAGGTTTGGACAAGGTCTAGGCCTGGTCTTTATCAAGTTTTCCCAGAACTGAAGAGAAGGGGGTGAAGGTACAGACCAGGCATATCTCCTAGAGTGGGAGTGACCCAAGAAGTACTGTATCTCTTCTTTTAAGTCTAAATCTTCAAAGACAGCAACGTTTAGGGGTCAATTTAAACTCTTAAGCCAAAGAAATGCACACACCTAATACCTAACTGTCAAAGGGATAATTTCACAACTTGGTTGCATACCTTGAAGAAAAAAAGAAACTTTGGAAAGAATAAATGAACATATGCACAAACAGTTGTATAAGATCTGCTGAAAATGCCAAGTGGTTCCTCCCATAATTTGGAGAATTTTTTGACAAGGGTGCCTTGGAAATCCAAAGCTTATCTAGCAGCAACTCAAATTCAACACAAACCAGACAGAAACATCTTTCTCCCTGGTGTCCCTTCTGCTATTGACTTCTTTTCTATATGACTGTGCCTGTTAGCTGTGTTCTATTTATATTTTGTATTCTATTATTCTATATTCGTTTTTAGGGAAATCACAACAGGAAAACCCCACTGAATTTACTCCTTAATAAATGCTATGTAATATGACTTCACCAGACTAGAGGTCCTTGTTTGTAAATGAGGAATCAAACTATGTAGGTGGAAAGATGATAGACTCAGAATCAGAGATGTCTGTTCATATCCCAACTTCGCCACATCATGAATGTTGTTCTGGAAAATTTTAACAACTCTTCTGCATCAAAGTCCCCTAATTCTTACATTCTTTGACTTACTGATTTATTTAATGATGTTTCCATATTTCCATATCCCATTGAAAGTGAACAATTAGCTTTAAGAGAGCTGTGGAATTAGTAGACGTAGACTGTGGAGCTTGTGTATTCTGCAGTTAAAACAAATTACAGTTGGAGACTCCCAGAAAAGTGCTTCAATCCACTTGATTCTACACCATGTTCTTGTCTGCCTGAGTGATCACCTCTAGCTGTCTCCACCTGAGACGTCTTCCTCCTTTTGTCCATACTTCAAAGCCCAACTCTCATTCTTTCACTGAAGCAGCCATTTCTTTTCTTTTTTTCTTTAAATTTACATCCAAGTTAGTTAGCATATAGTGTAATAATGATTTCAGGAGTACATAACAGTGATTCATCCCCCGTGTATAATACCCAGTTCTCATCCTAACATGTCTCCTTAATTTGGCATCCATTTCTGAAATATTTTTTTTTCTGAAAATTTCAGTAAAAATTGAATAATAATTGAACTTTCTAATCGGCATTTCCACCCTTAGCAATGTATAATCACTATTTGTTTTACATACATAATATGCTCAAATTATTCATTTATTATTTACCTTCTTTAAATACTCCTCAAAAATCTACCGCATACTCTGTGATCTAGGACTTTATGTAATTTTTAAAAAATGGAAATGAAAATTCCTATCTTGGGGCATCTGGGTGGCTCAGTCAGTTAGGCGTCTGACTTCGGCTCAGGTCATGATCTCACGGTTCGTGGGTTCAAGCCCCACATCAGGCTCTGTGCTGACGGCTAGCTCAGAGCCTGGAACCTGTCTTCAGATTCTGTGTCTCCCTCTCTCTCTCTCTGACCCTCCCCTGCTCATTCTGTCTCTCCCTCTCTAAAATAAATAAAACCAGTAAAAAAAAAATTTAAAAAAAAGAGAAAATTCCTATCTTTCAAGGTTTTGGGAAATTAAATAAGATAATGCCTGGCCTGCATTATGGCATAAATGTCTGTTTTTCTTTCTTTTGTAAACAGGTATTTTCTGAAAATTAAAAAGGACATCTTAACTCATTCTCAAAAATTGATACCCAATCAAGAAAGCAGGTTTCTGGGCACATGGGTGGCTCAGTTGGTTGAGCATCTGACTTTGGCTCAGGTCATGATCTGGCAGTTCGTGGGTTTGAGCCCCACATTGGGCTCTGTGCTGACAGCTCAGAGCCTGGAGCCCACTTCAGATTCTGTATCTCCATCTTTCTCTGCCCCTCCCCTGGGCTGTCTGTCTGTTTCTCTCTCACACAATAAATAAACATTTTTAAAAAAGCATGTTTCTTTCTTTGTCACAAGAAACATTATAACTAGACCTGTCATCTTTATTAGAGTATTTTAGTATCCACTTGGGGTTGTCACTTGAAAAAGTTTTCTATCTTTGTTAACATAGAATTCTATGATCAAATGCTTAGAATATTGGAATAAAAAATGTAAGGCAATTTCTTCTTTTTCGTCACCCATGGAGGGTTGTTTCATATATTTCTAAGGCAGATAGATTCTTTTGTTACATTCTGTACTACATCCTGAGATCCCTTGGCCTTCTAAATATTTTTAATTTGCATTAAATTTGCATGCATTGATTTGCATGCATTGATTCTTTGTGCAGTAAAGTTCTATGGATTTGATAAATGTACAATGTCATATATCTACCATTACAGTATCATACAGAATAGTTACCCTGCTCTAAAAATCCATTGTGCTCTATCTAGTCAACACTACCTCCAAATTCCTAGAACCCATTGATCTTTTGACTCTATAGTTTTGCCTTTTCCAAAATGTTCTGTCTTTAGAATAGTACGATATGTAGTCTTTTCATGCTGGCTTTTCAAATTTAGAAATATGCATTCAAGTTTTTTTATCACCAAATAGTATTCCACTCTGCATATAGCTGAATATTTTAAAAATAGAATTCTGGGGCACTTGAGTGGCTCAGTCAGCTGAGCATCTGACTTTTGATCTTGGCTCAGGTTATGATCTCATGATTCATGGGATCAAGCCTCACATCAGGTTCTGCTCTCTCTTTGTCCCTCCACCTCCCGCTCAAATTAATAAACTTAAAAAAAATTAGAATCCTATTCTTGTTTCACGATGCAATGTCTTATACATTTCTATAATTAATATTAGTCCTTTTTAAATTTTGACATGTTTTCTTCCTTAATCTCTATTTCCTCCACATTGCTTTTCTTTTGGCTATTTTTATAGGCCTCTCGTTTTACGTTAGGTTTTCCTCAGATACCGGACTCTCTTGGCAGTTTGGGTTTTGTTGTTGTTTGTTTTTGGGTGTTTTTGTTTGTTGTTGTTTTCCAAGATTTTATGTAAATTCAGGTTAGGTAACATATAGTGTAGTAATGGTTTCAGGAGTAGAATTTAGTGATTTATCACTTACATACAACACCCAGTGCTCATCCCAGCAAGTGGCCTCCTTAACACCCATACCATTTAGCCCATTCCCCCCACCCAACACCTCTCCAGCAATCCTCAGTTTGCTCTCTATAGTTAGGAGTCCCTTGCCTTCCCCTATGTTCATCTATTTTGTTTCTTAAATTCCACATATGAGAGAAATCATGTGGTATTTGCCTTTCTCTGACTAACTTATTTTGCTTAGCATAATATACTCTAGTTCCATCCATGTCATTGCAAATGGCAAGATTTCATTCTTTGATGGCTGAGTAATACTCCATTGTGTGTGTGTGTGTGTGTGTGTGTGTGTGTGTGTGTGTTGTATGTGTATATACACCCCACATCTTCTTTATCAGTTCATCAGTTGATAAGCATTTGGGCTCTTTCCATTATTTGGCTATTGTTGATAGTCCTGTTATAAACATTGGGGTGCATGCACCCCTTCAAATAAGTATTTTTGTATCCTTTGGATAAAGACCTAGTAGCACAATTGCTGGGTCATAGGGTAGTTTCATTTCTAACATTTTGAGGAACTTCCACACTGTTTTCCAGGGTGGCTGTGCCAGCTTGCATTCCCACCAGCAGTGCAAGAGGGGTCTCCTTTCTGTGCATCCTCACCAACATCTGTTGTTTCCCGAGTTGTTAATTTTTTGGCTGTTTGTTTAAGAACAGAGGACCAAAAAGCAGACTGGAAGCTCTAAGCATGAGGTCAGTTTATTGAGTATGAGCCTCTCTGTAGCAAAACTAATGGGTTGGTTTTGTTGGAGGTGCCCTGCTGACATATCTGTTGGAGAAATATGAACATTTTCAGACTTATTCATTAGGGCTGGTCATAATGCCCAGAGATCTGCTGATCCTTTTGCCAGCTTTCTACAAGTGAAACTGGAGAGAAAGCCCAAGGCTTAAGTGCGGATCAGAACTTTAGCCCATTCTTCCTGCCTATAACTGTATGGTCCAAAGAACCTCTCTCTTACACCTCCTTCAAAGAAAAGGACTCCCCACCCCCACCCCAGTCTTCTCTAGGGTAGAAAAAGTATGATTGCTCCACTATGTGCAGTGCAAGAAAAATGCCTTGAGGGTCTACCTGTTGTATTTTTATTGAAATAGTTTTATTGAGAAATAATCCACATACCATACAATTCATGCTTTAAAGTACATAACTCAGTGTTTTCAGTATATTTACAGAGTTGTGCAACTCACAACATCAATTTTAGAACATTCTGATCACCTCATGAAGAAGCCCTGAGTCCCTAGCAGTCACCTGCCTGTTGTCAGTCAGCAGTCACAGTCAGGTCTGTCCTGAGCAAGCACTAACCTACTTTATATGTCTATGGATTTGCCTAGTTGGGACATTTTCATGTAAATAGATTCTTACAATATGTGGTCTTTCCTGACTGGATTCTTTCACTTTGTATAATGTTTTCAAGATCCATCCAGCTTGTGGCACATATCATCAATTTTTTTTGACCAAATAATATCCCATCATGTGGATATACCATATTTTATTTATTCATTTGTCAGTTGATGGTTTGTGGTTGTTTCTACTTTTGGGCTATTATAAATAATACTTCTATGAACAATTATGTACAAATCTTTTATATGGACATGTTTTTATTTCTCTTGGATATATATATATATATATATATATATATATACGAGTGGAATTGCTGGTAACTCTGTGTTTAACCTTTTGAAGAATTGTTGGTCTGTTTTCCAAAGTAGCTGCACAAATTACATTACTGCTAACAATGTATGAGTGCTTCAATTCTTCACATCCTAGATGACACTTATTATTATCTGACTTTTTTATTATACCACTCTAATGAATTGGAAGTGGTATCTTGTTTTGTCTGGTTTTAAAACATACTTTCAACTACTCCTCTTAAGTTTTTTAAATGTTTATTTTTGAGACAGAGAGACAGAGTGTGAGTGGGGGGTAGAGGCAGAGAGTGAGGAAGACAGAATCTGAAGTAGGCTCTAGGCTCTGAGCTGTCAGCACAGAACCTGATGTGGGGCTTGAACCCATGAACTACAAGATTGTAACCTGAGCTGAAGTCATATGCTTAACCAACTGAGCTACCCAGGCACCCCATTACTCCTCTTAATTTTAATTCCACTTTATCCTCACTTCCAGCAGTACAAGTAGCCACTCATTTATCATCTTTTAGAGGTTCTATAGTGTATATTGCGTTCCCCTCCACCAACCACTCAGCAGTAGCATTTTGGTGCCTTTTATACCTGGTAAGTCTGGCCCATCAGTTTTCTAACTTCTAAAATTTTGTGGTTGAAACATCTTTCCCATTTTCTAGTTGCCTTAATATCCTTAAATAATAATTAGCTTTATTTTAATGTCTTTGAGAGGGAAGAGTAGTTAATGCGTAGAGGATTAATTCGCCATCTCTGAACTGGAAGTTTATTTTCAGTTCATTTGCATGTTGGAGTTTTTTGTTTGTTTATTTTAAGGAGAATAAGGTTTAACAAAATGTTTCTTATTTCTAAAAGAGCTAATCAAGGCACAAGCTACTTTTGGGAATAACACAAGCATACTTGTATTATTTATAGTGGTTCTTTTCTCTTGTGATCATTTAAAACTTACCTGAGTTATACAAATACAAGTATTACTTGTATTAATTTTTTCATCTTTTAAATTAATCACTGAGATACATTACTTTAAGCTTCAAATGATGGCTATTAACTTCCCTTTTAAACTTTTCACATTAGTAATATTTGTATTATGGGGCATGTGGGTGGCTCAGTCAGTTAAGCAGCCAACTTTGGATCAGGTCATGATCTCGCAGTTCGTGGGTTCGAGCCCTGCGTCGGCCTCTGTGCTGACAGCGCAGAGCCTGGAGTCTGCTGCACAATCTGTGTCTCCTTCTCTCTCTGCCCTTCTGCTCACGCTCTGTCTCTCTGTCTCTCAAAAATAAACAAACATTAGAAAAAAGTAATATTTATATTGTATGTACTATATCCCAGGCACTGTGCTAAGCATTGTTTCATACATGATCTCATACAATTTTTCTAACAGTTTTGTGAGGTAAGTCCTTTCAAACTGCTTTTACAATGAAGGAAGCTGTGGCTTTCATATCTAATATAACATGCTAGGAGATGATGGGCTTAGGCATTTATATTTGCTTTTCTAATTTTGAGGCCTGTTGTCTTAACAATATGCTGTATTGTACTGGAGAGACCTTTGCTTGTTCAATTTATAGATAGAACAGTTGGTTAAATCTGCCTTAGCATGAATTGTGTATCTATGTGTCTAAACATTGTGTTTGGGTCTGTAGGTATTACTAATATGTATCTACATTTTAATGTTTTCTTAATGTTATTTTTGAGAGACAGAGAGAGACAGCACCAGCAGGGGAGGGTCAGAGAGAGAGGGAGACACAGAATCTGAAGCAGGCTCCAGGTTCTGAGCTAGCGGTCAGCACAGAGTCCGTCACGGGGCTTAAACCCACAAACCGTGAGACCATGACCTAAGCTGAAGCCGGATGCTTAACCAACTGAGCCACCCAGGAGCCCCTGTATCTACATTTTAAATTAAAAATATATAACTGATTAAATAAGTCTTTCTTGCTAATGGAGTTTTGACTTTTAATCCAGGTTAAAGTACAGATAATTATAATCAACTAATATTAAAAAAATTTCTTTAATGTTTATTTATTATTGAAAGACAGAACCCGAGCAGGGGAGGGGCAGGGCGGGGGAGGGGGGGGAAGAGATAGAATCTGAAGCAGGCTCCGAGCTGTCAGCACAGAGCCCAATGTGGGGCTCAAACTCACAAACCACGAGATCAGGACCTGAGCTGAAGCCGGACGCTTAGCCGACTGAGCCACCCAGGCGCCACCGGTATCATCACCTAACATTATTTAATGTGTCATGCTGGAATGCCATTTCAGAAGTCAATTTAAATATGGGCTTTCCCGTGTCAAGAAATGTGTAGCACAAAGAGACTCCATGTTCTGCCTTAAAGAGTATTTTGCCAAATGCAGGAAGAAAACAAAACAAAACCTTCTTACTTAAAAAAAATTAGTTTCTATTTTCAGTTGTTTTGTTAAATCCTCATTACAATTGTTTTTTGTTTGTTTGTTTGTGTTTGTATCCGACGAGAAGGTTGCAGATCACTATGGGGCAGGGTGGGTGTGGCTGAAGGGGTGGTAGACAGTCTAACATGCTTCCCAGGTTAGTTGCTCTCTTTCTCCATCTCTTTTCCATTTGACTAGAGTGACTAACAGCATTTACATGGTAATGGGAAAACTTATTACAAAGGCCTCAAGGGGGGAATGGATTATGGGGCTCTGAGTTTAGAATGTTCCAGGAATAGTGAGGAGGCCATTGTGCCTAATTGCAGAGGGCAAAGGGAAGGCAGCTCCTGATAAAGCTGGAGAGACTGGCAGGATGGCACTGCAGGCCACGCCAAGAGTTCACAATACAGAGCTGATGAGTAGCCATGAGTCACAAAGGGCAGGGCCTTCCATGTGGCCAATGCCAGGCTCTAGAGAGTACCTCATGGCCCCTGCTGTTTTACTCTCAAGCAATCAAAAGGTTGAGATTTGGGCTTGAGTGTCTAGAAGTTTTGCAGGCAGTTTTAGGAGTCAAAGAATTACTGTTAAGTTAGTTTACAGTGAGATGCCTATATTCCTGACTGGCCTGGCACAGGTAACTTCAGTTTCATCTATGGACACATTCATGTGGACGTCATAAATCTTATGTACGAAAAATAACCTCTATTTAGAGAGCTTTTCCGGGACATTAATCCATCAGCACTAATGGAACTGAACTGAACAAACTCCTGCTCATGTAGGAACTAGCTAAACTGCTTTTATTTGGTTTTCTAAGATATTAAAGTTCTCCAAACTGGAATGTTTTCTAGATAGTGTTTAAAGGCTCTTTTTTCATGTTTCAACTCTATGAACCTCTATAGGAATAGTTGCTGGAGATACAAATGACACAATTCCTGCTCTCAGGAAGCCTATGAGAGAAAGATGGGCACATCACTTTTCTGCCATTAAGCATGGTAGATTCCCCAGTGGAGACCTGATTCTGTTTTTTTCTATGGTTGTCACAGGTGAATGTTGATGCTTTTTACTTGTGAAATGTATGGGTTGTATTTGGTGATGATGATGATGATGATGATGATTATCATCGTCAGGCATTATGCCAGATGCTTTACACAAATTACATGTTACGTCAAAGTAGATGTCTTCCTTCCCCTTTCTTCATTTAGCAGCTGAGGAAACTAAGCTTCAGAGAACTAAGTTAGCCCAAGGCAAAAGAGTTAGCAAGCCAGGTCCCTGTGATTACCCTGTCAGTGATTCTGGAGCTATGCACTTTTTGCTTTTCTACAAGTCAACTCCTTGAAGACTGATTTCTATGTTGCATATGTGGATTGAATCAGAGGCAATTTGATAAGCACTTTACCACCAACCCTTTAAAGACATTTGCACTGGTTTTGTTTTCAATGGTCAAATTGATCTCTAAAACGTGGGCCCTTTGGAACGCCTAGGTGGCTCAGTCGGTTAAGCATCCAACTTTGGCTCAGGTCATGACCTCATGGTCCACGAGTTTGAGCCCCATGTCAGGCTCTGTCCTGACAGCTCAGAGCCTGAAGTCTGCTTTAGATTCTGCTGTCTCTCTCTCTCTGCTCCACCCCCAATCACTCTGCCTCTCTCTTTCTCTAAAAAATAAATTAACATTTAAAAAAAAACTAAAATGTGGGTCCATCTGTATTCATTTATGAAAACTTCCCTAGTATCTGTGAGTAAAGCACTGTGCCATTGGAGCTACACAGATGACTGTGACATTGCCCTGGACTCTGAAGAACTCAAAATCCAGAAGGGAAACAAGGAATTATAATGCAGGGTGACAAATACTGTTAGAGTCATTTCAAAAAGCTCTCTCCCTGCTTCTCAGAGTCATGTCTCTCACACTCCTCTACTAACTCTTCCCCTTATCTGCTCCTTATGGAGCTCCCAGGCTTCTCTGGGGTCTGCCCTTTGCAAGCCATCTTAGTGATCTCAGTCATACCCACAGCGATGCTCAGATTTCTCTCTTAAGCTTCATACCAATATAACTACTGCAAGCTAAGTATCTATCCATACTTGTCTATCTAATATCTAATTTAAACCTATGTATCCTTAATAGAATTTTATACTGAATTTTTAGTATTTCCCCACAAATGAGCTTCATGCCCTATGGCCCTTAATCTCCTCCCTCTATGTCAACCCCCAACAGTCATTATATTAATATATTTATCACTTTAACCCTTATCCTTCTCTCTACTTCTGATGCTACTATAGCCTTAGTTCAGACTTTCATGATCTCTAAATACCACATTGTAATATGCATCTATTATGAGTTTTCCTAGCTTTAACCTCTACAGATTTAACATATCCATTGCTTCCAGTGTGATCTTCCTAAAATGAAAATTTGGTCATGACATTCCTTGATTTAAAACTTTTGATTTCCCATTGTTATAGACCTTAGTAGGGAATACCAAATCTGAAAACAGTTTGATTAAAGCACCTTCTCTCTTGCCAAGCCCTTTGTCACCCTTATTTCATCTTGTTTAATCAATCACTTACATTACCCCTAACATGGTATATTACTTCACACTACCACATTTAGGCTCAGGCTACTAGTCCAGTTGTTGAAATGCCTATCCTACCTCCCTCCTGTTCTTGTCATGGTTCACCTAGTGAAGAATTCAGCTTTCAGTACCTAGATCAAGATTCCCTTGAGCTAAATAGCCCTTTCTAGGGTAGAGGTATGAATAAATATATAACTGTAAAGAAGAGAAAATAAGTCTTCTATGACAAATTTCAAAAATATCAAAGTTGACTTCAGAACAAGAAGTATTATCAGAAATGAAGATTAATATTAATTAAATAAAGACAAATGAGTCAACTTACAAAGACAGGTAACAATCCTAAATCTGAACAAACCAAACGAATAACCTTCAAAATACATGACGAAAAATTGATAGAATTGAAAGGATAAATACAAACCCATAATTCTAGTTTATCACTCTGCTTTCAGAAACTGATATAGCTGGGAGAAAATAGGGTTAAGTAGAGATATAGAAGACCTAATAACATTATACTCCAGTTAGAATCACCTCTGACATTTGGAACACTCCAGCCACTGACAGCAGAATACATATTCTTTCCAAGTGCACATGGAACATTCACCAGGAGACACCTTACTCTGGACCATAAAACAAACCTCAACAAATTTTAAAAAACTGAAATCATACAAAGAATGTTTTCTGATTATAACAGAATTAAACTATAAATCATTTAAAGAAAGATACTTATAAAATCCTCTAAATATTTGGAAGTAAATGGCTCATGAGTTAAATGGAAACTAGAAAATGTTGTGAACAAAATGAAAATGAAAATTCAACTTATCAAAATTTGTAGGACACAAAGCAGTGCTTAGAGGGAAACTTATCGAAATAGAAAGGTCTCAATTTAGTGATAGAAATTTCTACCTTAAAAAACTAGAATGTAAGGAGCAAATTAAGCTCAAAGTAAGCAGAAGGATACAGAGGAACTAGAACAAGTAAAGCCATTTTGAAATAGAAAAACAAAGTTATAGGACTCACACTACCTGATATCAAGATTTACTATAAAGCTCTAGAAACCAAGATTGTGTAGTATTCACAAAATAATAGACACATAGATTAATGGCATTGAATGGAGAGTCTAAAAATACTCTCGTATATTTGTGGCTAATTGATTTTTATCAAAGCAATTTTTAAAGCAAATTCAACGGAAAAAGGATGGTCTTTTCATCAAATGGTGCTGGAATGGTTGGGCATCCACATGCAAGAAAATAGCTCTCAACTTGTACACGACATGTTATACAAAAATTAAAATGGATTATTGAACAAAAAAATCACAAGACTTTTAGAAGAAAACATAGAAAATAATCTTTATGACTTTGTGTTAGGCACAGAAGTAATATTTATAAAAGAAGATACAATATAAAAGCAATGTTTATGTTAAAAAAGAGAGATAAATGACATCTTTTCTCTAAATTAAAAGTTTTCCTCTGAAAAACACAATGTTAACAGAGTGGAGAGACAATCCACAGATTGGGAGAAGATATTTGCAAATCACATATTTGACAGGGGTATATAAAAGACTCCCAAGACTTAACAAAAAGAAAAGAAACAACTGAATTAAAAAATGGGCAATTTTAACATTTTTCCAAACAAGAAAAATGAATAGCAAATAAACATATGAAAAGATCCTCAGCATTGTTAGTAATTAAGGAAATGAGTATTAAAAGTCATAACTATATATATAGATATCTCAATGTTTTGTTTTTTTTTTTTTTTTGAGAGAGAGAGAGAGAGAGAGAGCATGGGCACAAGCCAGGAAGCGGTAGAAAGAGGGAGACAGAGGATCTGAGGTGGGCTCTGTCCTGAAAGCAGAAAGCCCAATGCAGGGCTCAAACTCATGAATTGTGAGATCATGACCTGAGCCGAAGTCGGATGCTTAACCTAATGAGCCACCCAGGAACCCCAGAAAACAACTTTTTTAAAAACCTGATATTACCAAGTGCTTGGATATAGGGAAAGCACCAAACTGGAAATAGTTAGGAATACCCTACTGTCAGGAGTACTGGGGAGCCAATTAGGCAGAGGCTTTGACAGAGACGAGGAGAAAGCAAAGTAAGGACATTGTTGATTGGCTGTAGCTTAAGGTCTACCTGGCTATGATTGGTTGTCCTTAGGGTTTTAATTTCATAATCTTCAGGTATTTACAGGCTTAGATTTTGGTTTACTTATGTAGACCTACAGCTCTTAGAGCCACCTCAGTCTAACAGCCTCCTTGTTTAATTAATTTAAGAGCCACAAGAAAACCTGTATCCCTGACTTCAGACCAATGAGGTAGGATAGGTGAAATCAGAGCTGTCCAGGTAAGACTGAACTATCGACCTACAAAATCATGAGCTATGTAAATATCTGTTGTTTTACCCAACAACTAAGCCATGGAGTGATTTATTAGACATTATTAACTACATATTCAAAGAGATTTTCATTGATGAAGTGACATTAAATTGTTTTTTGAAGAATAAGTAGTTTCTTTTTCTTTTTTTCTACTTTGTTTTTTGAAGGTTTTTTTGGGGTGGGGGGTAGGCATCATGAAAAATACTTCCAGTCTATTCTGTCTGTGGCAAATTGGTCTCATAGTGGTTGCAAGGCATTCTAGTTAGTCTTTCCCTTAAGCCATTGAGAAAATAGCACAAGATCATCTAAAATGAAGCAGAGAATCCCTGCCTTAATGGAAAGATGCCTTGTGTACCAAGGAAAGAGCAGGAGAAACAAAAAAAGACATGAGGATTGGTGCTTCATAGGCCAAAGCAGAGATACTAGAAGTTTTACTGCGAGTACCACCCTTTGGTATTTAACCACACAATGCCTGATTTTGTTATTTAACTTTTCCTGTTTTGATGCATTGTTGTCATGCTAGGATTGGGTAATTGTGAGGTTCAAAAGTAGAAACTACATCTACTATATCTGTGTCTCCTCCTACCGCAATGAGCATAGTCCTTGTCATTTAGATGATAAAAGAAAAAGAAAGATTTAGAGTAAATAGGGGTCCTGGAGGGTCAGGTATTTTCCATATTTTCCATAGCCATCAGCTCCCAGAATGGGTGTTGCCACTTTAATTGTGGTGTCCTGGCTGAAGGCCAGGACTTAATTGTTGATGACCCTTCCTTTTCTGCTAGCCACTATTAAGAACAGCGGGTTCACAAAAAAGTTCATGAAAGTTCTTAAGAAGCCAGATGTGATGGTGCTGGAGGTTCAGTGCTCATAGCCCTGAATAAGTCAGGATAGCAATGCTACCTTGCAGGAAGTGAACAACCAAAATCTGTTTGCTCACCTCGACACTGAGCTTCACTTGAGTTCTGTTTCATATTTGCCCATGGGTGTCTTAAGGTTCATTCTACCGCCCTGGGTCAACTATTTCAAGGATTTCCCCCAATCTTCATTTGTACATATGCTCATTATTTAAAAAAAATATTTTTCTTTTCTTTTTATCTTAGAGAGAGAGAGAGAAAGAGAGCACACATGGAGGAGAGGGGCAGAAAGAGGGAAAAAGAACCCCAAGCAGGCTCCATACTTATTGCTGAGCCAAAAACGCAGGGCTCAACTCATGACCCTGGGGATCATGACCTGAGCTGAAATCAAGAGTCAGACGCTCAGCCGACTGAGCCACCCAGATGCCCCTTTTAAAATGTTGAAATTGGGGTGCTTGAGTGGCTCAGTCTGTTGAGTGTCTGACTTCGGCTCAGGTCATGATCTCACAGTTCGTGGGTTCAAACCTCACGTCAGGATTCTGGAGCCTGCTTCGGATTTTGTGTCTCCCTCTCTCTCTGCCCCTCCCCGGCTCATGCTCTGTCTGTCTCTCTCAAAAATAAATAAACATGAAAAACTAAAAATAAAAATAAAATAAAATGATGAAATTATATAAAGTTATAAAGAAAATAAAAATGATCAGTTTTGCAACAACCTAGACATAATAACATTTGTTCAATGAGTGAAACATTTTGGCATATATTTGTCATATATATCATAGTGTGTGGGTATATGGGTGCATGTGTACATATGTTTCATGAGTATACGTCTTGGCATGTATTTGTCATATATATTGTAGCATGTAGGTATATGTGTGCTGCTGTGCACATGTGTATACATTTCATGCTCTTGAAACTTGTTACCAATCAACAATATCCTATACACATCTTCACATCTTTCATTGTCAATATGCTTCCACTACATTTTAACATTTGTCTATTTCACTGGGTACCATGATTTATAAAAATAATCCATTTTTCGTGGCTGTTTAGATTGTTTCCATGTTTTGATTATTATCAACAATATTTTTATAATGCCTTTATAAGGACACATGGGCGGCTCAATCTGTTAAGTGTTTAACTTCCGCCCAGGTCATGAGCTCATGGTTTGTGTGTTTAAGCACAGCATCAGATCCTCTGTCCCCCTCTCTCTGCCCCTACCCTGCTCGCACTCAGTCACAGTCTGTCTCTCTAAAATAAATAAACACTAGAAAAAATGTTTAATGCCTTTATAGATATATTTTGGGAAACATCTTTGACTTTGGCTTGGGGTGTATCGTAAGTGTGGATTTTCTCAGCTAAAGGATATGCACCTGTGGCTTTTGCTATGTATTTGTGATACTGACCTCTAGATGTGTGATACCTGTATTTTAGTAACATTGTATATTTCCCATACCTCTTCACATTTTTAATTGTCCATTGATATTTTTATTAATCTGTTTCAAAGATGTTTAATGTTTTCTAAAGAGGCCTTTTCTTTTGGTAAGCGCAGAAACCAGAGAATAGAAAACAACAGATCTGCCAAGTGCCTTGTTTATTTTGTTTTCTCGTTGCTGGTTTGGCTTTCTTTTTTGTTCTGCTATAGGTTATGTCTGGAAAAATAAAATTAAACTGAGTGAGCTTGACTCATGAGGAAGCCTCTTTTCATTTCCCTGGAGCAAGGCTGTGGAGTGCTCAGGAGTCCTGATATTAGCTATTACTATTTTGGAAGCACAATGAGAAGTGACTACATTTCTCAGTATTATCAAACTTTTTCCATTATCTGTCCAAGTTTCGTTTCACATATTTTTCTAAGATCTGAGTATACCATGTTGGTGTTTATGATATTTCCTATATTTCTTTTTATCCACTTTTTTGCACATTGTGGTCTAAAGATAAACTATGCAAAAAAAGAATCATATATTAAACTTGCAAAAATTGGAAGACAAGGTTAGGATTCTAATACTCTCTTGGCTGCCCACAGCTGAGCACATTACTTAGACTGTGTGGGACCTCATTTCCACATTGCAAATAGCTCTATATAACAGTTCAGGGGTGGTGGTGGTGGCTGTGGATAGGGAAAGAATCTGTAGAGAGCTTTTATTGAATATTACTTTTTGACAATTACTGTGTATATATATATTATCTCACTAAATAGACATTATTTCCCTTTATTTTATTTTTTAAAAATTGTTTAATGTTTATTTTATTTTTGAGAGAGAGACAGAGACAGAGCATCAACAGGGGAGGTGCAGAGAGAGAGGAAGACACATAATCAGAAGCAGGCCCCAGGCTTTGAGCTGTCAGCACAGAGGCCTGTACGAGGCTTGAACCCAAGAACCGTGAAATCATGACCTAAGCTGAAGTCAAAGTGAGCCATCCAAACACCTCGCCCCTTATTTAAAGATGAGGAATCTGAGGTTCAGAGATGTGAATTGCACAGGACAGAGACTCAATTATAGCTGTAACATGCAATCTAGGTTTGCCTGATTCCAAAGCCTTTTCTACATATAAGTATATGAGTAATAATGAAAGTATGTTCGTTTATTACCTCATGAAGTATTTATTGAAGACCTAAACACCATGTTGTGCCAAACACCATGGTCAGGTCTTAGAATTTAGTGTTGAATAAGTTAGATGTCATCTCTGCCTGATGAAGATTATAGTCAACTGGGGGAAAAGAGACATTAAAAAGGTAAGAACACGAATGTATGATTACCAACTGTGATTAGTACCATGAGCAAAAGGACATGGTGTTGTGAGAGAAGAATGGGGGAGACCTAATTTGGACTGAACAGTTAGGGAAGACTTTCCTGAGTCTAAGGGGATAGCTAGGAGTTTGTCAGGCAAAGATGGGAAGATGATTTCAACCAGTCCAGGTGAATGGAGCTGCTAAGGGTAGAGAGCTGATCCAGCTGGCCCCCAGCAAGGCTCTTCAGGGAATGGAGATGCCCTTGCGATGGCCATAGCCAGCTTTCTAGAGAAGGGTTGTGGCATGTCCAAGTATGTGGTATTTCCTTAATATGTTATGTACTGGGGAGAGTCCTGTCCAGACGTGGAAGTGGCCTCTCCCTTCCCTTGGAAATTCTGGCATGCCATCCAGTTTTGCAACTTCCCAATGTGTTGCCAGTCAGGTCTGCTGACCTATTGGCCCCACAGTGCGTGGAGAATCTCGTATTATTGTTCCTTGATTGGTTCTTCGTGTTCTAATATACACAGGGAAGAAAGTTGGAGCAGAGAATGTTTGGCCAGGTTTGTCCACAGTAATCTTCACTTTACACCTGGAATTTACATGTTAATGATTCAGTTATTCCTGACAAAAGTTGCTCAGACTTTTGCCTAGCTATATAATCATAGGCTCAGGAAATTTAGCAGTTATTTATTAAATGTACTCAATACTCTGGATAGCATTAGAAAGGATTACATGGAAGGTGAGATTAAACTACACAGCTCTTCTGGATAATGGAGCAATACTGCCTTTGCTAAAATGAGCAACATTTCTGTGTTAGAGAGCACAGAATGAAACGAAGTCACTCTTTCTGAAGAAAGCAAGGAGTGAGAACTTGATTAACAATTCAGAATAAGTGTAGATCTTTCTGGAGAATGGGGGATGAATGAAACTGAGGGGTTTTTCTGAATAACAGAGGGAGGCAGCCCAGAAAAGGAAGCAAGGCAGAAGCATCTTTGGTCCACACGAAGTAGCCAACAGGAGGGAATGTGAGCAATGACTTCCTTGTGTGGCCATCAGGCACAAACAGAGGAAGCTGTGGCTGAGGAGACAGGTGCCCTGGAATTTGTTGATTTCCAAGGCTTTCCATTGCCGCTCCATATGGCCTGGGGCCAGTGGACCTCACAAAGTCTCAGCCACCATGTTCTTAAAATAGAGTGTGTTTGTGACCCTTCCAGGTTCTGCAGTGACAGAGACACAAAGCTAGCATCTTCTCTAAACAGCCCAGAGGAGAGGACCTAGGAGGAGATGCTGTAAGGGACAGCTTAGTCATTTAGATTTACAAGCTGTTACAATCGGAGGGAAATTAGTCACATCCAGTATAAACCCTTCATTTTACAGTTGAGGAAACTGAGGCCTACTGGTGGGAAATGACTCGTCCAAGGCCTCACAGGAAGAACAGAGCTGGGACTAGAGCCTAGAATCCCCAACTCCCAGCCTGGTTTGTTACAAAACCAAGCTTAAAACAATTTCGTAAGATGAGGGAAAGGCTTTCTGGAGGAATTGTTTGGGACTGAAATCAGAGACTGAAGGGAAAGACTAAAGGAAATGAATATATTAACATTTAATGAAGGCCTTCGATGAATAAAGCACTGTGCCAGCCTCATTTGCTCCTCTCTAAAATCCCTGTGCTGGAGATAATAGTGCCATTGTAATAGCTGTTGAAACTGAGAATCAAAGAGGTGAAGTAAACATGTGGTCGAGTCAGTATCTGAACCCAGGTCTGCTTGGAAATAGCCTGCTCAGGCCGCCTGGGTGGCTCTGTTGGTTAGGCATCGGCTTTCTATTTCAGCTCAGGTCATGATCTCATGGTTCGTGGGTCCGAGCTTCACATCGGGCTCTGCACTGAAGTATGAAGCCTGCTTGGAATTCTCTCTCTCACTCTCTTTGCCGCTCCCCTGCTCTCAATCTCTCAAAATAAATAAATAAACTTAAAAAAAAAAAAAAAAGCCTGTGCTTTTCACCCCAGCTGGAAACATCTATTGATTCTCAAGTCATCAATGACGTGGTAAAACCTGAGACAGAAATGAGGCAAGACCAGCAGCCTCTGCGTTTTCCTACGGTGAGCAGTGAAAGCAAAGCAGATGGCTCTGTCCTCAGACATGAAGGTAGGGTGAACGGGAATAATGACACCCTATTCTGAAATCATAGTTTGTGTTATGGAGAAACTATCTTCTGGATAAATTTAAGATATTAGATATGGTTACTCCAAAAGCTATTTTTCTTTTGGCCTATGTACTCTCTGCTCTTAGGAATGCTATTTTTATCCCAAATCAAATCACTTACATTTGGTTTTGACACCAGTTATTTTTAAAATTTTGTATATAATTTGCTTCTGGAACATTGTTGGCCAAGAACCATGAAATTTCTTTCATTACTAAAACCCTTCTAGGCCAAGTTCTTTAAGAAATGAGATCACCTTCAGATGAATTGTTAGCAAAAATCAAAGCTATAGCCAGTAGCATGGATATGTTTGGGCTCTTGGCCAAGAAATAAACCGTGTGTGTGTGTGAAAGAAAACAGGCTAACGATTCTGGACTCTGGTCTCTGGCTGCATTGCACATTGACCTCACCGGTAATTATCCAAATTAATTGCCTTTCGGGTTGTGTTCTCTCATCATGAAAACCTTCCTTTCCCAATTCAATTCATGTGGGTTAAAATGGGGGGGAGGAATGCAAAGATTCCTCCCCACACCCAAAAGCCCCTTCTGTCAGGGATCCCAGGTGGACCCTGGAGAGCTGTTGGAGGCTGAGAAGGGCTGGTCATCACTGCATACCACACATAGGTGGAGGGCTGTTATTTTGCTTCCCGCCTAAGAGAGGATACCCCTATTGTTTCTGAAAACGCTGACCAGGACCCACACTTCCAACAAAAATTCCTCTATCCCCACAACAGCAGCAGAAGCAACAGCAGTAGAGAAGTGTTTTGATGAATTGCAAGATGGATAGGGCTTTGAGTGCCCCCAGCTCTGCTGATACCAAATGCCTTTAAGATACAGCCTTTCCCATCCTAATCTACAAAGGAAACAGGAAAAAGGAACTTAAAACTCCCTGTGCTCAGACAGAAATGAGACTGTTACAGCCTGCTTCTGTGCTGTTCCTTCTTGCTTCTGACTCGTAAACAGGACCCAGTAGAACATGCGAATGGAAAGTCACAAACTGCTTGGTGTCTGAAAGGATCCTTGGGGCCTCATGCACATCTGCGGAAACTGGATGGAGAGATTTGGGGAAGCATGGACTCTTTAGCCGGCTTAGTTCTCTGTGGAGTCAGCTTGCTCCTTTCTGGTAAGGTTTGGCTTTACTTTCTAAAAATCTTTTTAGTTTTTTAGTTTTTTCTTTCTTCTTTTTCTTAAGAGTTAATGATACTAGGCTTTCTCTCCAGTGTTTAGTGCTGCTTAACAAGGCAGCTGTGTTATAGGCGCTCTTTCTCTAGGGCTTTCCATTTAATCGATGTAAGGATTAAAATGCACTGTCTTTGTGGCTTGGAACAGATTTTTTCTAGAGTTTCCCTTCTACATATTTTCTCCCTGTGTTGTCACAGACTCCATGAGAACTGATCAGGTAACTTTATTTGTAGAGATTCACTTACTATGGCACGTTATTTCACTTTTCCTCATTTGGGATTGTTGCCTTATTATAAAAAAAAAAAGAAAAGAAACCCAGTTTTTCCTGATTTTTTAAAAAAAAATCTTCCATGATTTTTAAAAAATGCAATTCATGTAGAGAATTATGGGGACGCACTTAAGACAATGTACAGATTGTCATTTTTAAAAGAGAACAAAGATGGTTTTCTATAAAGATGTTATAACCACATCCTAGTTTAAATAAATTTTTTAATGTTTATTTATTTTTGAGAAAGAGGAAGAGAGAGTGGGAGGGAGAACTAGTGGGGAAAGGACAGAGGAGAGGGATACACAGAATCTGAAACAGGCTCCGGGCTCTAAGTGATCAGCTTAGAGCCCTACCTGGGGCTCAAACCCTCAAACCACGAGATCATGACCTGAGCCGAAGTCAGATGCTTAATTGACTGAGCCACCCAGGTGCCCCATCAACATCCTATTTTAAGTAAAGCAATCAAATGCTAGGCTTTTTGGGTTGTTTTTTTTGTTTGTTTGTTTTTTGTTTTTTTAGGGCTTGGGTCATGGCTATATAATTATTTTCTGTTTTGTTAAAAACAGAAATATTTGGCATGAAGTAATTTATAAAGTCTTTACTGGCCCAGTGCGGTGAAAGTTGGGGCACAGGAGAAGATCAAACAAAGTCTGTTGTTGGGCTAAGGAATGGTTGGCTTGCATGTTTTTAGGGCTGGTGGGTCTGTTGCCCAGATTCTCCACACAGTGGCATGCCTCCAATGCTCACCCACCCTGTGGCACCCTGTCTGAAAATGGTCCAACCTAAATCACAACAAATTAATCCAACAAGATAACAGAATTGCATGTAACTTGTTGATAGCTTTTCAGATCGCTTTCAACACCCAATTATATTGAGGATTTAATCATATTTTGAGACTAAGAATGTGTAATGTCAATTGCTGAGATGTTTTCAATATTTATGTAGAAAGTATTTATATTAACATAGAAATGTTCATTTCTCTTGTAATTTGCACCTTTAAACCAAAGACTTATCATGCTTCCATTTTTGTTTGGCATTTTTGTATGTCTGTGTGACATACTTCTCAGTAAGATGAAATCTGGAACTAATTCTCCACCAGGGATTCTAGTAATGCAACGCTCAGGGTCTACCATTGCTCTGAGATATTTTATAAGTTAAATCACCTGCATGCACGCGTATGCCAACACACACACAGTTTTAATTCACTTTTTACTACTCCAAGTGACTGTGTCATGGCACTTTGCAGTCTAGGCTTAGAAGAGTTGTCATAAAGCCAGACAAAAAGAATTATGTGGTTGAAATAGTTGCTCCATGTCTACACCTTAGTTCCATGGAAACATGGCCTCGACTTTAACAGGGAGATGCCCAAGGAGAGAAATTTCATCTTCCTATTAAAAAGAAAAGGTGACACTAGCAAGGTTGTTTGGGGTAGGTCTGTTGTATTAGAATCCTAATTTCCCTTCCCAGTATAACCCTCCATGGACATGAATACACAAGGCTTGGTAATTGCAACAAGACTCCAGCATGATTATGTCTACAAGCACAGGCGCCCATTCTTTGCACCAAAGTCCACTGGTAGACCACAATAATGGAGCAAAGGACTTATGGCTTATGGGTTTTTCTCTCTATTCCAATGGCTTGTTTATGATTCTTTTTTTTTTTTTGTAACAAGACTGAAAAATGTGTCACATTTGCCTCAGTGAAGGTGGCCCTGGGTGGCAGACACCCATCAGAGGTTTGGAAGAGGTATATAATTCTCATGAGACTTCCCCAACCTACCTAGATTCTGGTACATTCCCCTCCCAATTGAGAATCATGGCCAATTTCAGCTTACAAACAAGTTCTAATAAACATACTAGCTTTTTCCTACTCTCCCATCCTCACCAAACCAAGCTGTTCTCTCTAAAGAGTTATATATATAGAAATACAAAATAAAACAAATTACTCTTTCTGCTTTATCATAGTATGTCCTATATGATCAATACTGACCCACTGGGAAGTCTCTTGTAGTATGCCTTTATATCCCTTTGTTGTTTCATTTGACATTTTAAATAACAACCTGAGTTCAGAGATAGTGGATATCTTATCTGGAATGACGGTGGAAATTTGGTTCTAAGGACAGAGAAGTGGTCCCAGATGGAACCTTCTCATTAGGGCTGGTCTTGGAAGGCTATATAGAGTCTGAGTAATCAAGGGTGGAGGTCTAGAAGCTGGGACCAGAGACACACCTGGGAATTATTCGCACAGGGAGGAGTTTTGCTTTCTTCACAGATGCTCCCTACTAAGCATTGTCTCTGTTGGAAATGTCAGCATTTCCCTTTCAGCTCTACGCTGGGAGAGCTTCCTGCAAGAGTTCCAATTCTTCTAAGAAATCCCTCCAGGGGAAAAGGACTCTTCCAAGTCCATTTTAGAAGACTACGCTATGTCCTCTGGGAGATTCATATGGGTCGGCTCCAAATTTTTCTGACATTATCTATTTGACTACTCCTAAAAAGATATGTATGTAATTGTGTAGCCCACTTATTCCCTGTAGATGGCTTATTAGTTAGAGCACAGAACCTGGATTCAAATGATTTCTATAGGCTGGATAAGTGGATCAAACCCAAAAGACAGCATTTCAAAATAGATGAATGTGAAGTTATGAATTTGGTTTTAATAAATGTGTGTATGTATGTTCAGTATGAGAGGGACTTGGTTTGTTGAATTTTCTTTTAACTTTTTAAAAAATAATTTTAAGTTTACTTATTTATTTTAAGAGAGACAGAGAAAGCCAGTGGGGGAGGGGCAGAGAGGCAGAGGCAGAGAGAGAATTCCAAGCAGGCCTGGCCCTGTCAGCAGGGATCCCAATGTGGGGCTCAAACTCAGTAACCTCTAGATCATGACCTGAGTTGAAACCAAGAGTCAAACACTTAATCAACTGAACCACCCAGGTGCCCTTGGTTATTGAAATTTCTAGTGAATAACACCTACATTTTGATGATAGACTAAATTCATTGATGTCAACATGTGCTCTGCTTGCTAAAAAGGTAATCTATAAGCTGCAACAGTTCACTTTAGTAGCTATATAAGGTCCAATTTAGAAATGGTAATTACTATACTGCTCAGAGAATATCCATTAAACACTGAAGATACTGAGAACTTTGGCAGTAAGCATGGTGGGCAAGCAGGAAGGTAAATGTTTTATACGGGAATATTTAACCAGGGAAAAGAGACAAAGAGCATTTTTAAGGGTTTCCATATGCAAGACCCCGGAGATTGACATTGTATTTTACCAGATCTAGGATAGAGGGGTGAAGAGAGTTTGGCTTTATTGATGGAAACCTTCTAAAAATTGGATCACCATCCCCATGAAGAGTGCGCTCCCACACTGGAGAGTGTTCAGGCATAGTTGGTGATATCTATTAGGAACATCTAATGGATGCGGAATGTAATGGTTACTATACTTGTCTTTAAAATCCCTTCCATTTTACTATTTCTCTTTGAGTTCAGAAAAGCCACCAACATCTTTGCCCAATGAACCAAACTGGATGTGTTTCTTAAATTTGAACTCAATCAACATGACTTGTGAGAAACAAGTGTATCTGCACATGTGCTATCATGGCTCTTCTGAAGCCACTCCTCATGGGTCTGAGATGAAGCTAATCAAGAATGGAGGAAAAAGATTTAAGAGTATGAATTATGAAGCCACGGACCTAGGCTTAAGCTCAAATTAGATGACAATGGGAAAGTTATTTGAATTCTCAAAGACACTATTTTCTCATCTTTTATGGATAAGAGTACCTATTCCCCAGGGTAGTTATGAGGATCAAGTGTGATAATGCAAGTAGAGAGCTTAGCTGGTCAGAACTTTCTAAATAAATAAAACTAGTGTAATAAAAAAATGGAATGTTTCTATGAGGACCTCTGTGCTAGTTCAAGACAGGTTTAATCTTTTCCAGTATGTAGGGGAGTCATTGCTCATGTAAGCAGTCTCCTCCTAAAATAACTCAACATAGGGTCGCCTGGGTTGCTCAGTTGGTTAAGTGCCGACTTCAGCTCAGGTCATGATCTTGCGGTTCATGACTTCAGGTCCCATGTTGGGCTCTGCGCTGAAGGCTCAGAGTCTGGAGCCTGCTTTGGATTCTGTGTCTCCCTCTCTCTCTGCCCCTGTCCTGCTTGCTCTCTCTCTCTTTCAAAATGAATAAATATTAAAATTTTTAAAAAATAACTCAACATAATCCAATTCCAAATCCATAATCCAATTTTATGCTAGTCTCTCCTCACTTGGATGACTATTCAGTGCTTCCCCTCACCTAATCATTCATCCCTGCTCTTGGCTCTTCTCCTTCCATCAGGCCCATATCTACAGTCTACACATTCTTTACTTGCAGCTTTTGTTCCATTTGGAAATGACACTCTCAATGCCTACTTTGCAAACACAAGTGAACTCAGCTTGCCTGGGTCAGCTCTTCCTCATGATCTTCCCTTAATTCTGAGTTTCCTTTTTCATAGAGGTGGTGTCTTGAGCTTAGGGCACATAGATTTAGCTCCATTAGCCTTTAACATTTTTATCAACAGATATTCTTTTTTATTCTCTATAGTGCATTGCATTTAAGGTTCAGTAATCTCTATTGGACAGAGTTTAATACGCCACAGTCAGAAATTGTTGGTATGCCACAGTAGACTTGAAAGAGAGAACAGTGTACAAAGGGCTTTAATCACATTGAAATAATAACAATAGCAACAATAATAAATAATATCACAATAGGCAAAATAAATTGTGAGTGGTATTCACTCAAAAGTTTGGCTTATGTTAACTATGTTATGAATAAGGTTAAAAGAAAATTCCTTTATTCCCTTAGGCATGAAACATAAAAATACACTCATAAAAGTGGCTTTAACTAGACCTTTACCTAGTACTAGGTATTGTACAATTATTGAATATTGCCCAAAAGATATGTATACTTTTTTTCAATAGACACTTGAGTTATTGGCTGCCTTTTGTTTATTCATTTTTTCATTCCTTTACTCAACTATTATTTCAGTCAGTGAAGACATATGGAGAATTTACTCACAAAGTCAAGTTCTGTACTGGATACCAGGAATGCAAAAAAGGAGGAATCATTTCCCCCCATCTCTAAATTCATATTTTAGTAGGAAAGAAGAGTATAGGCCCATGAATTATATGATGTTGTGATAAATGATATCCTAGGGATATATATAAAATCTAGCTTTTCAGGAGCTTTAAAAACTATTATTGGCTCCAATGATAAAAAAATGAAACTTTAAAATCTAATTTTAATTTTAATTTTAAGTTTAAAATTTAATTTAGACATTTATGTCCAAAAACAGAATATCTACTTCATTAGTTACTAAATTTAGTACAAATAAAATTAATAATATTTGAAATCAATCTGTGCTTAGATGCTCCTCATTTTGTAAGAACTCCATAAATAGATGAGATTATTGCCAGTTATTGCCAGTTGTAGTTATGAGTTGCTTGTAGCCAAATGATTTGAAAACTAAGAAGATAAAAAGGGAAAGGGAAGAAAGAACTTCCCTTTAGAGGGAACATGGGGTGTAAAATAGCAGGTGAAAGTCAAGGAGGTTAAGTAAGGCTAGAATGTAGGTTCAAAGTGATGAATTAAGGTTGCAGTTAGATCAGGAAGGGTCTTCAAGGCCATTTTAAGTACCTCATTCTATACATGTTGAAATGTATGTAGTATGGTGTTTGTTCTGTCATAGCTGATCTATATCTTGGAAAATTTACCGTGATAATAGTATGGAAGATAGGTTGACCTGGCAGAGACTGTAGGCCTCAAGTAATGTGGCTTTTCAACACTCCAGGAAGAAAGGCCTGGATGGACATGGGGGTTGAGAGTATTGAAGAGGTGAAATTGTAAGGGTTGGTGATTGGTTGCCTTTGGGAGATGGAGAGAAATTGGGGAGAATAAATATAGTTCCATGGTTCTGGTTTGGGTAGTGGTGGTGCCAGTCAGTGTGCTGGGAAACATAGCAGAAGGAACCAGGTGGAGATGAGCTCAAATGGAGTAAATAATTATTTTGTACATGTTGATTTTGAGGTTCCAGGTAAAGGGAAATATTTAGCAAAATTTGGCTCTCTGGGTGTGAAGCTCAGATGAAGGAGATCTGGCAAGGGCTTGAAACAAACAGCCTTGATTTATGGGAAGTGAAGGCATGGGCATGGATGTATATGAAGATAAAGTGAAGGGACAAAAAGGAGAAAGTAGCCAAGGGGAGGAAGCAGTTAAGGTATTGGTAAGAAAAGCAAATCCAATTAGAATTCTTTTCTGGAATTTTAGAGAATTGGTGTTGTGATAGCTAAGGAAGAAGAAAGTTTTAAAAAAAGAGTAGAGTAAGGGCGCCTGGGTGGCTCAGTCAGCTAAGCATCAGATTTTGGCTCAGGTCATGATCTCATTGTTCGTGAGTTCAAGCCCCACTTCAGGTGAGCCCTGCCTCCCCCTGCCCCTTGCTCACTTGCGCCCTCTATCTCTCTCTCAAAAAAGGAGAGATTATAAAATAGTTGTTTAAAAAAACCCTGAAAATTGTAGAGTGAGATGAAGGCAGCAGAATGACAGCCTCTGGGTTTGGCATGGCAGCACCGGATTACAGGTGTGTTGTTTCACAGAGAGCCAGCTGCACTCAACAGTATGGACCAGAACTGGAAGGGATGTCAGAGGATCAGTTGGCATCCCTCCCAACCTTCAGGAAAGGGAATGTCTAAAGTTGCCTCCCTGATTTCTGGAATTTCAAACTGATAACCCAGTTCCCACCCATGTGGCCACACTATTGCTTAACTCACAGCACACTTGCAGTATGTTTTTTAGATTGAGCCATGCCTGCTTTCTTCTGCATCCCACCCCCAACTACCTCTTCTTGTCCCTTCAGAAATCGGAACCGTCCTTCTCTTCATGTTCATTTCCCAAGGCTGCAGGAGCAGGTGTGGGGACGTGGGTCTGCCAGATGGATAGAGTCCTGACTCGTTTCAACACATCTGTTGATAGGAGGGAGGGCATTCCTTCTGCCCGGTGGTTCCCTGTCTAACATGGTATGCATGTGACAGGGAGCCTGTCAGGCAGCCAGAGGAGGGACATTATGGGCGGCTGCTGTTCACTTTCTGCTTGCCACAACCCTTGCTCAGGGCTTGACCAGTGAGGTGTATGTGGTGGTCACACCCATCTCAGCAGATCTGTCAGCTTTCCCGCTTTTGTTAGAGGGTGATATCATGCTTCCTGGGGGGAGTGCTGGAAGACAATGCTCGGCCACTTTTCTCCAGATACAATAGGCGGAGTCAGGAAGGCAGTATTGACATTGCTGGGGCTGGGGAGGCACTCACTGCTCTGTGGCCGTCAGATGGTGAACCAGCTTAACCTTGGCACACAGGGCCTGGGTTGTGCAAGGCGTCTGGCTGCAGAGCCAAAGGGGACTCCGCCCTGTGGACAGGGCTGCTTTAGACATCTGGGAATCTGGGATGGGCTTCAAATTCCAATTGCTGTGTCAAAAACAACCACAAAACAATAATAGTACCAGATAATAAAAATGACTACTGTAGATTGAATGTCTCTATGTGCCAAGTGTTTCATATGATTTTTAATCACAACACCCTTGTACAATAGATATTATTATTCATTTTCTGAATAGATGGTGAAACTGAGGCTCAAAAAGTGACTTGCCCATGGTTAAAATGTAGTAGACATCCATTATTTTGGACAACCTAGCATCCATGTTTCAAGAGCTATCATTATTTCCCTCCATGTGACCCTGATGGGACAGCCAATCACTGATTGCAGAGTGTATCATTCATTTGACCACAGCAGTTGGTTCATATGGAGGATGCATGACCCAACAGGGCCAGTTAGACTCTATCTCTGGGAACTTATGAGAAAACATTCTCTCTCTTTAGTGAGGACACTGGACACCCAGAGCTACCAGCTTCCCTGGGCCGTTGCAGGAAGCTAGTTTTTGGAAGGAGAGAATGAGGACAATAGCACAGAGAAAACGGAACCATGGCAGGTTTTCTGATATTACTGGAGTGTTGAGTCCAGTGGATTTAGATCAGAGACCCACTTCTGTACCTTCCAATTATGGGAACCAGTTACCTTTATTTGCTTCCACTATTTTGAGTTGGTTTCTGTCTCTTGAAAGTGAGTAGTCCTGAGTGATGCCATGGTTTCTGTAGGAAGTTATAGAGATGAGAGTTAAACTGAGAATGACCTGAAGCCAGTTCCAAGTTCTTTTAAACTCTTCACTGTGTGGTCTTCTAACTAGTGTTTCGTGGTCACCTCAGGCTGGTTCCTGGAAAATGAGGTTGATGACAGTACTTACTCATGTGGTTTTAGGAAAGATTTTGAAAGAAACATTACTTCAAATTACTTAGTATGGTGTTGGACATGATGAGCCCTCAAAAAAATCAAATGCTCTTAATTGTTTGCTTATAAACAAAGCTGGAACTCTTAGGTTGCTTTCTGCCAGTCTTTTCAAGGCCTATCTTCACCCTGGAGGGCAAGCAACTCCTATTCTTTGCCAGATGGAGCTCCCTGCTTCACTTGGTGAAACTCAGCATTCGTACCCTTTGCTTGGCCTTGTCTCAGAGAAAAGAGAGAAAGTAGAGCTGTGGTTTCTTGGGTTTTGTTTTGTTTTGTTTCTGTTGTTGTTGTTTTGTTGTTGATTTTTGGGGTTTTGTTTGTTTGTTTGTTTGTTTGCTAAAAATCTGGAATGTCAGGTAGAATTCCTTCTGGAATCTACCAGGTAGCAAGATGATTCTTTCTGTTTTTCTCTTGCCAGCTCCTGATTCCTTCTTTTCTCTTGTCTTGACTGAACAGAGGCTCTAGGATGATTTGTCATCTGTAGGTCCTCACCTCACTGATCCCAAGCCCAATTCCTAGTTCTTGACAATTCACTGTGGAATTGTTAGTTCCAAATAGAAGTCATCTCATTTTTGACTAAGCTCATTATCAGATTTTTGGACCCATCCTGGAGCAAGAGAGAGAATGTGTGTGTGGAAGTAGCTTTCTTCCCATTTTACCACCATCTTTGCCCCAATTACTCCTGCTCTTACTCTTAATTCCTCTTTATGTCCAGTACATCTCATATCTGGAAAGTACTTTCTAATCTTCTGGAGTTGATTTAAACATCCACCTACGTTACTTCTCATTGTTATCACTTGGTTCTTGTCAGCACCGTTTCAGAAGTCAGTCTTTGCCTGCTTCACAAGGCTCTTGTGATTTTCAGTCCCTCGTGTCGTATTGGAGGGGTATTTCAGCCATACCAGGCTCTGCGATTTCTAAACATACACTTTTGAAGCCTCCCTGCCTTTGTGTATGCTGTGTCTTCTGCCCAGAATGCCCTCTTCCCATCCCCATCTTCATGTGACTTCTTCATGCTTCAAGGTTTATCTTCAGGTGTCAGGGCTTCGGAGAAGTCTTCCTTTCACTTCTTGCATGTGCTTGGGCCCTGCCTTTACCTGGAGTTCCACCAAAAATGTGGCCTAAAGTAAAGGCATATGTATAGGCAGATGATTTGGGAAGTGATTTCCAGGAGCAGGAGTGAGGGACTAGGGAAACAGAACAGTACTGGGAAGTGTTACCATGCTGGTCACTGCCATGGATGCCTGGTACTCCAGATATCCCGAGGCACTTTATGAAATGAGACTCAGAGCTATTCCACAAAGAGAAAGGAGAAAATTCATCCATTACTATCCTCCTCCTCTGTTCAAGGTTATATAGATATAAGAAACCAGGGGATTACTGCTGGTGTCTTGTACTTTTGTGCTGGGGAAAGTCCCAGGAGAGGAAATGAGATGTACTTGCCTGGGCTCTGGATGTGCTCCCTTGACACCTGCTGAAAGTGGCTGCTGCAGATGGAGCTGGCGCAGGAGCTGGGATGGTGCGGATTTGATTGGTGCCCAAGAAGTGTCGCATACGGGTATCCTTATGCTTGCCTCTGTCATCATACTTAGAACATTAAATTACAATTAACAGTTTGCTTGTTGGTGTCGCCCACCAGTCTTTGAGCTGTGGTTGGCTTTTCAATATTCTCAGCACCAGACATAGTATACTGCCTGACAGAGAAAGGCTTTATTTATTTGTTTGTTATTTTTGAGAGAGCACAAGCCTAGGAGGGGTGGAGAGAGAGGAACAGAGGATCCAAAGTGGGTTTTGTGCTAATAGCAGCGAGCTCAATGTGGGGCTTGAACTCACAAACTGTGACATCATGACCTAAGCTGAAGTCAGATGTTCAACTGACTGAGCCACCTATGTGCCTCAAGAAATGCTTTAGTAAATGGTTTTGCATTGGATTAAAGGTTTCAACCTACTGCTTCACTATGTGTGCTCTATATTTTACTGCTGGCCTGATAAAATGATTTTATGTGGTTCTTGGAATCATACTTTAAATTATCTATTTTTATATAGAAGTATGAACGTATGTGTGTATTTATAACATCAATTATGTGATTTCATGAATATTCTTAATATGAAGCTAAGAAAAACAGCTAACGAGAATAGATAATAGAATAATTGTAGAAGCAGCATGTAGATTCAGCAAGGATCATGCCTGTGGTACATAAATTTAATGCAGTTTGGGAGATACTGCTCTAACTACATGAGTTAGCTAATCCTTTTTAGAACTCTGTGTCCAAATAAAAAATAGAAAAGTAATCTGACATGTAATGAATATTATCCTAGTGAGATTAACCAAGTGAGAGTCTTATGGTGATCAACCTTTATTAAAAGACTGTATAGGACTCTAATCTTGCTTTTCCCAGTAAACCTGGAAAATGGACAGTTGTTATTAAATCATAGACAAAACCTAGTTTACTGGACATACTGGGAATCCCTCAAAATAGGTCCAGAAGTTAGCCAGCAAACCACCAGGAATGGTGAGCCAGTAGAAGAATGGATTAGTCTGTTATATACACTCATTCATGCTAACATGAAGGACATGCTAACAAAGACTGAGCTCTTTCAATGTCCTTGGAATCTACTTGGCATTGCAGTTAGAAAGATGGTTAAGAGGTATTGTGTGTTGCAAAGCATTCTTGGTAGATGGTGCTGGGCTGAGGTTGAGGAGTAAGTGGGAGGTGTAGAAGTGGAGTTGGTAAGCATAAGTTCCTTTCTGGGAGATGTCCCTTATTCTGGAAGGTTCCTGTTACCTCCCAGATCACACAGCATCAAGCTTTTCCCTAAGCTTGATGCTGTGTGATCTGGGAGGAGGAGGTATGCGGTCCTCTCTGCTAACACTGGCAGAGGATACACAGATGTCTGGGGATAGTAGGGAGAGAACTCTTCCATTACAGACGCTCTCTCTTGCCCCTGGATATGGTCCTGTATTACCTGAATTAGGGAATTATTTTAGTTTCATGAACATGATAATAGAGGTAGAAGTCTTCATGGCAGGGCCACACACTAACTGTTACAGAGAGTAACAAAATAGTGGAATTGTCAAAGTCTTAAAAGATTATCTAGTCCAGTATTTCTGAAGACTAATTCCTAGGAGAATCATAGAATCCTTTATTTTTCATCTTTGAGTATCATATGGTGCTAATGTTTGGTACCTTAAGAAATACTGATTTGATTCAGCTTTCTCATTTTACAGATGCCAACACTGTGGTTCAGTATTTTGTTTAAACCCATTCAGCTCATTAGAGGCTAAGTTTCTTCACTTGAGTAGAAAATATGGAAGATGAACTATAAATTAGAGCTGAATCCATGTACTGGATAGTCAAACTGCCTATTCAGTTTAGGTCTGAACCCCCAAATCATTCACTTATAAATTCCTTTCCTTCTCTTTTAAGTGCTTAATGGACAGAGCTGTAAGGCCCCTGGCAGTGTTGGCTTGCTTTGTGCCTCCCAGCCCCCTTCCCCCTGTGTATCTCACACCCGGGGCTTTTCACACCAATAGTCTGCCAAGAGACCCAGAAACAGACAACAGCTGCAGAAGGTCAGCCACATCTGGAGGCCTGTGGTGATCTCCCGCAGGCCTGGACATAGCCCTGACCACTGAGTGACTCTGGAGTCCACAAGCCATCAGCAAAGTGTGATTCCAACATGAGTAATACACACATTCTGCCAGCTGCTTCTGGAATCAAACAAAACCCAGCATTGCTGCCAGCCAGGAGGGAAAGAATCAGCATAAATTGCATCACTGTCTTCCCACTAAGGCTGGAGAGCCTGTGGCTCAGCTAACTTCTGTTAGAGAACCGCTCTTCTTCTCTGAGAGATCACTTTCTGATGAAACTCATGGCTTATCACCCCCGCCAAGCTCACATTTTCACCTTACCCAGCTGGTTATGAGCACAGACTCTGGGGGTGGATGGATCTTGGTTGGAGCACCCCCCCGCAGTATGAAAACAGCATGATCTTGGACAATTCATTTCACATTTCTGTAGAATGGGGATCATGTTACCCACACTGCAGAGTGGTGAGAATTCCATGGTATAAGTTGATCAAACACCTAGCAAGTGCAGGCTCATAAAAAAGTTTAATAAATATTAACTATCATTATTATTTCTTATGTTTCCCTATGTTCCTAAGAGCACCCTGTTGCTAAGAACCTGTATAAATGTTATTCTATTCCATTCCATCCCATTTCAACATCTCCTTCCTTCCCAACCTATTCTAGTCTATGAATATTTCTTCACTTCTACTCTGTGCCCCACCCTGGGTCAGCAGATGTAAAGATGAATAAAATAAAGTCCTGTGCTAAGGAGGTTGCTGTTGGGGTGTGATTTGCAGATGATGTACAGTACCTTCTTATCACTCCTAATAGTTCTGTTCCATAAAGCATGAATACACGGTTAGATCCCTGTAAGTCACAACTTTTTTTTTTTTGTCAACGGATCAATACATACCTAGTTGTGTGTGTGTTTCCATTTAAAGGCAAATCATTTAATGCATAAGGCTGATTCATTAGCATAGAACTCAAGATCAATGGCTTGAACTGCTGCCTGAACAGAGCTTATCTAACGCGTGTGTTTTCTCCTGAGGTACCTCCCAGCTTTCTCGTGCTTAGGAACTCTAGACAGCACTTCAACACTCTGCCTGGGAGCCATCTTATTCTTTTTATCTTTTGGATTTGTCTTAATTTTTTTAATTTGAGTATAGTTGGCACACCGTATAACATTAGTAGTGATCTGACATGTTGATACGTTATGCATGTTCATCACAAGTCTGGCTACCACCTGTCCTGTTACATCATTGTTACAATGACTGAATTCCTTATAATGTGCCTTTTAGTTGTTAGTGAAACTGCCAACCTAAAGCATAAAAATGTGAAAAAAGTAGCTGTGAAGAGGATACTGGTTTACAGTTGGGAACACATGCATCTGAGGATTCAGGGTTTCTCCTGCTCTGCTGTGTGTTCTAATGACTGGCAGGTCACCATGAGTGCTGATTTTAAGTCTATTCATAAACAGTAGGCAAATTCAAGTATACGGAATCAACCAACAGTGAGGACAGACTGTTGATACAAATGACTATACTCAGATGGTAATGAAGTTTCCACAGATGTACAGGACAAGCACAGGAGAGAGAGAAAGTTCATTCTGGGACAGTCCGCTCCACTGATGGAATCAGGCTTTCAGAGAGGCATTTCTGACAGAGCAGACAACAGACATGGACGTCTGGAGGGATGACAGTATGGCTGCCAGATGGGGGCTCAGGGTGGAGGGGGTTTTGTCTAGAGCACCCTACTGTGCAGCCTGGAGTTGACTGGATGCCCTTAAGCAGACTTCTTCTCATCCACGTTCATTTTGAAGTAAGACCCAGGCCTTGAGAAACCAAACACATGTGAAACAACCCACCTCCGGAGTGTTAGTGAGTAATAGTGTTTCCCGTAGGTGGAAGGGGAAGATGGTTTGTATTGTACAGTGTGCAAAACGTATTAAGTTCCCAAGGAGACATCTCTCTGTTTCTCTGGTACAGTTCCTCTCCGTCTCCCAGCCTCCTGATTTTTCCTCCTCACTCCCTTCGGCCTGTCCTATTCCAAGCTATTGCTCTTTCACCCCTGCTTGCACATACCACTCAGCACACCAAATGCCAGCTAGTCATCTGGCTCCCTGTATTATTAGGTTGGCTTTGGGGAGTTTTTACTCTATGCTTCATTCCTCACTTATCCAAATAGTAAAATATTTTTTATATTTTTCATAAACAATAAAGAAGTACAAGGAATTACCACTCCATAGTGCTGCCGGTTATTCCTGACAGAGTATTCTTTTCATCTTGGACATGTGATCCACGATTTCCACAGTTATTGTTTTTATTATTTTTTACTTTAGAGGGAGTGTGCAAGTAAGGGAAGGGGGCAGAGGGAGAGAAAGAAAGACTGAGAATCTTAAACAGGCTCCACATTTAATGTGAAGCCCAACACGGGGCTCCATCCCATGCTCCTGGGATCATGACCTGAGCTGAAATCAAGAGTCAGACACTTAACCAACTGAGCCACCTAGACACCCCAGTTTCTACAGTTTTTAAAGAGACTAGTCCAGGCCCTAGCCACACTAGACATTTGATAAGTGAATAGATTTCCACTAAACAGATGATTTGGGGAAGGGAGACATTTTTGTGATGTTTTCCTCCACAAAACTGATTGGTACTTTCAATTACTGTCATTTCCTTACATATTTCACAGCAAGGTTTTATAATCCTTATCACCTTATGTTCTAAACATTTCTGTCTAATAATTTTTATCAAAATTGCCAATGATACTACTTTTGAAAATTGTGAATTTTATCTTATATAAAAAGCAGAAAGAGTAGCTGGGAAAATTCTGGAGAAATAGTGATTCTTGGTAATAACTCTATTAGCTCTGTTTATTATTATTATTATTTTAAATGTTTATTTGAGAGAGAGAGAGAGAGAGAGTGAGTAAGTGAGCAAGCATGTGAGCAGAGAAAAGAAACAGAGGAAAACAGAGAGAGAGATAGTGACAGAGAAAGAGAATCCCAAGCAGATTCCATGCTCAGTACTGAGCCTGACATGGGGCTCTGTCCCATGACCACAATATTCATGACCTGAGCCGAAATCATGAATCGGATGCTTAACCAACTGAGCCACCCTGGTGCCCAAATAATAACTCTTAATAGCTCTCAAGGGAGAGTATAGTGCTGTGGTAACAGTGGAGTACAGTATAAGAGTATGGAGACACAGATTAACAGAAAAACCAGAACCAGACCCAAGTTTACGTAACATTTTATTATATATAAAGGATACAAATCAGTGGAGAAAAGAACAACAGTTATGGGAAAACTAGTGTTCTGTTTCGAAAAAAGAGCTGTTTAAAAAATCCATCTGTTACCACACACTAAAATAAATTCCAAATGAATTAAAGAGTAAATGTAAAGAACCAAGCCATCAAAAGAACATGGAAGTGAATATTTGTTGATTTTTCATATGGAGAAAGACTTCTTAAGCTTTAAAACTGTGAAAGAAGCCACAAAAATAAAAGTTAGTATACTCAACTAATATATACTTAAACTGTTAATAAGCAAAATAAAAAGGCAAAGAAAAAATGAGACAAGTACTTGCAACAAATATGGTGTATAAGAGAATAAAGTGTTTTCATAAAAGACGCTCATTGAAATTGATAGAAAAATTAAAACATCAACAGAAAAGTGGAAGTAATAATTCACATAGGAGGAAATACAAATGGCTAAGTCTTATGAAAAAAGTCACCCTTTAAATTAAAATCAAATCAAAATAAGACACTATTTTTCTATATCAAATTGGCAAAGACTAAAAAGCAATGAGAGAGGTGCCTGGGTGGCTCAGTCAGTTAAGCGTCCGGCTTCGGTTCAGGTCATGATCTCATGGTTTGTGGGTTCAGGCCACGCATCGGGCTCTGTGCTGACAGCTCAGAGCCTGGAGCCTGTTTCAAATTCTGTGTCTCCCTCTCTCTCTCTGACCCTCCCCTGCTTGTGCTGTCTCTCTCTGTCTCTCAAAAATAAATTAAAAAATGGAAAAAAAATTTTAAACACGCAAATGAGAATACTCAATAATACATGGCAGGGGTTGATGAAATGAGTGTATATGAAAATACACTTCACCTTTTTATTTATTTTTTATTTTTTTAAGAGAGAGAGAGAGAGAGAAAGAGAGGTGGCATGAGTGGGGGAGGGGGAGGGAGGATTCCAGACAGGCTCCATGCTGCCTTTGCAGAGCCTGATGCAGGGCTCCAACTCGTGAAACTGGGAGATCATGACCAGAGCCAAAGTCAAGAGTCAGATTTTTAACTGAGCCACCCAGGTGTCCCAACAGTGTAGCTTTTTAGATAGAAATTTAGCAATGTAAAGCAAAATGTTATCATAAGATTTTATATGTTATATGATTAAGTAAAAATTCAGGATATGAAACTGTTCTGTTTTAACCTAGGAAAAAAGTTATACATATTGGTTTCTGCAGTTTCTCTTTGTAAATTCTGGGGAGAAAATGAATAAACATCAAAATGTTAGTGATAGTAAAAGTGTTTCTTTCTAATCATTTTTCTTACTGTGTTTGGATAGGCTTGATCTGGTGTTTAAAGAGAGAGATTTCATAATAAGATATATTTTTAAAAAATGTATATTCTGATCTAAAAAGAACATTAAATATAATACTTTCACAGTTTCAGAGATACTGTGATAATCAGTTTTATCCTTTAATTGTTATTTCCTAAAAGATAAAAATAAATATAAAAGGATCCACATTTATCAAGACTGCTGTCTATTTTGCATATGTAAAATGTTCATGACTGTCAAGATATTTATTAATGTGGTATGATTACAGAAAAAAGAGGTTCTAGGGACACTTTGTTGGATATTTTTATTGGGACATTCAGATGACCTATTGAAATAAGACCAGGAGAGATGGTAAGAAATGTTTCTCCCACAGGATTCAATTGATTTTTGATGTTTGGGAATGAAAATATTATGCAAATTGGAAATTTGGGTAATTACTTCAAATTACAGCATTTGTATGCTTTAGTTTCCTTAAAATGTATATTTTTCTACAAAAATAATTTGATTATAAAAATGATGACAAAAAGGAAAGTCTGGGTGGCTCAGTGAGTTGAGCATCCCATCTTTTATTTCGGCTCAGATCATGATACCAGGACTGTAGGATTGAGCCCCATGTCAGGCTCCATGCTGAGCATGCAGTCTGCTTAGGATTCTCATTCTCTCTCTCTCTCCCTCTCTCTCTTTCCCTCTGCTCCTTTCCCTGGCTCACACACACTCTCTCTCTAAAATAAAAAACAGTTTTTTAAAAAGAGGACAAAAATAATTCATGTTCCTGTTGAAAAATTTGGATATGCAGAGAAACATTTTAATATATAAATCAATTATATACTCTTAATATATGAATATATTAAATACATTTTGATTAATGAATACTACAAAATAATAAAATGCATAAATTATACAGAGAGAGCCCAAGAGAGAGAGAAAGAAAGATTAAGAGATTGAGAAGCAGAGAAATAGCTAGGGCTGATTGTTTGGTTTTAAACATCTGTTAATTATTGTCTTGAAGCATAAACCCAGTTTGTACAGGCTCCCTTTTAGGATGGGAACTGAGCGAGGGGGAAAAACTATCTTAACCACAGGATCATTGACCATAAACCAGAAGGGCCGTGGGAAGTGAAGTCATAGAGCTAAGCAAGGTCTTCTGATGCTCCTGTATTATAATCAAGTAAGGCCTGAAACCAATCTTTTCCTCTTATCCCTGGACCTTCTCTCATCACTTAGAACTTAACCTTGAGGGATGAAGTGAAGATTCAAGGAAGTGTGATGGATGGGGGTAAATATCAGAAGTGGGGGTAGAATGTCATAAAGACATTATTTGTTAATAAAGAAAAGATATTACTATAAATGAAGAAGAGAGTCTTGGCTTATTTTAGGGTCACGAAACTATTGATAATGCCCGAGAATGCCTGGTGTCAAAGGACCTTTTTCAAAATGCTGTGTCCTTCAGGTTCTGTGTCTTTTGCTCTCCATTTCACCATCTTCCCTGCAAATCTTAGGAACCACAGTCAGCTGAATTTGAGAAAGGTAAGGATGACAGCCCCTCAGTGCCTTCCACAGTCTTGTACTGTGGCTTTCTTTGTGATTGCAGTGGCCGTGTGACATGTCCAACCTGAAAGCCAGAGTCCTCAGCTTACTGCTGCCCTTTAGTATTTGTATCTAAACTAATTACTTGAATATGTGTGATCTTTCTACAAATCTCCTATTAGAGTGTAGGCTGGTGGTTCTCACTTGCTTTATGGAACTCTGAGGTGTCAAAGGGACACCTGTGTGGCTTGCACAGTCAGTGAAGGGGAGGTGTATGCTTGCTGGTCTCGGTCCCCATGCCCCTATTTTAATAACTTCAATCAGGGTAACTATACTTTTATTGAGCTAACATATTATTTTCTATATAATATTCCACTTGGTAAAAGGATGCCTTTGCTTCAATAAAAGCACATCGAGAAATTGCTGACATAAGTTATAAGCTGTGCTCTGGCAAAGATAGCCCTGAGCTGGGCATGATAGAGCTATCTCCCGAATGAGGAATATGGCTAAGCCAATAGTTAGAAGTACAGGTTTCGAAACTGAAATTTGAAAGCTGATTTGTTTCTTCCATTTACTGTAGACTGGAAACTGGGTAATCACACCTGTATATAAAGGCTAATAAACTGTTGACTGAAGGTTTTAAAGACTCTTTTAGAATAAAGGGGATATATATACATATTTTTTTCTTAATGTTCATTTTATTTTTGAGAGAGAGATAGACAGAGCATGAGTGGGAGAGGGGCAAAGAGAGAGGGAGACCCAGAATCTGAAGCAGGCTCCAGGCTCTGACCTGTCAGCACAAGCCTGACATCAGGCTTGAACCCACAAACCATGAGATCATGACCTAAGCTGAAGTCAGATGCCCGACTGAGCCATCTAGGCACTTGAAGGGATATATTTTAAGCCATGAGCTTATTAAAACTTATTTTTTGTCAGTGTTATTAAGGGAAAGATTGTTTGCAAAAAAGCAAAGTTTTAGGTGGATGAATTGTTACTGTATTAATACTAATATTTTGTATACTTGAATTAGAAGTGAACTTCATCTCATTTACTCTGTGAGATTTACTTCCAACAAACCTGAAATTGCGTGAGTCCCTGGGAAAATCTATTACATATGTGCAGGTATTTCCTTCTAAGTTGACATTCGAGTGTTGATTCCTTTCAGACATTAAAATTTTGAAATTAGCCACACAGAAATCAAGTTTTAATTTCAAGCACACACACTAGAGCAAAAATTTTGGCTTCTTTTGAATACATTTTACATCATACAGTCTAAGAACTAAAGTCAATTTGATCTAGTTTTTAACTCCTTTAGAAGCCAAACTTAGGAGTATCAAAAATTCTATTTGAAACCTATGTCCTGGGGCTCCTGGGTGGCCCAGTCAGTTGAGTATCTGACTTTGGCTTAGTTCATGATCTCATGGTCTGTGAGTTCAAGCCCAGCTTTGGGGTCTATGATGACAGAGCCTGGAGCCTGCTTCAGTTCTGTGTCTCTCTCTCTGTCTGTCTGTCTCTGTCTCTCTCAAAAATAAACATTAAAAAAAGGAAACCTAGCTCTTTGGCCCATTAGTCATATTTTAAAATCCTGAATCCAAGAATTGTGGACTTTAGTTCCTAGAGCACATGGTAAATCTTGTTTTTCAGTGGTGACCTTAGAGTATGAATCATGTGTGACTTCTTAGACAGAGTCAGATTTTGTTATTAAAGAAACCACAGATTAAAGAAACCACAGATTAAAACTGCATGGCTCCTACCAGAAGTTAAGTCCTTTCAAAGATCTAAGAAACAGAATGGAGGCTTGAGTGATGCAGCCCAGGATGCCGGGATGTAGAAGGAAGGCAGTTGGGAGTTTTCAGAAGCAAATATACCAAAGGAGGCTCATTTCTCGCCTCTGTGTGTGCTGCCTATCTGGGCCATTACTACATGGGAAAAAGAGAAACAAGGGTGTGAAATAAATTTTGTCATACTGCATCATTATTGTGCTGAGTAGTGTTTGATAGCTTACTCTTTAGACTGTTTTCTCTGGATATCAGACAAAAACTACTACAAACTATAGCTTTTGCCTGTGATTGGCCCTGCAGGGAGGATCACCCTCAGGAGTGTCAGGTTGTGCCTAGTTTGCCGGGGAGAAGACTCTGTTTTCTCTTCACTGGTCTTAACCTCTTTAGGGAATCCTAAGTCATCACCATTATCATCACCATCATTATCAGCAGCAGCAACATCACTGTTTATTGACCATTGCTATTGTTGCACACGCTTAACACACCCTTCATAGAATTTACTAAAGATTTTTTCAAGTGATGACATGCTAAGAGGTCAGTATCATCACCTCCATTTTACAGAGGGCCAAGCTGAGGTGCAGACGGCTGAGTTATTTGTGTTTGTGTTACATTACTAATATGTGGCAGATCTGGGGTCCAAACCCAGGAGGGCTTGATTCCCTAGCTTCTGACCGTATACTTCTTGGCTCTGATGTTCAGCAAGGTTAACCTGCCTAACCTTTCACTGTGATGTGGCCTGTGTTAGACGGACACAGCCCTGTGCAGCACCTGGAGACTGAAATACTGTTTAGACACAGCATCACTGTGAGAGCCATGGCTGTAAATCCAAGGCTAAGTATGCAGAACACAAGACATTTGCCTTCCTTCCAATAAACTCATTTAAACATGTTTATCTTTTTATTCTCTGTGTACAGGACTACTATCCAGAGATAGCCACTGTTAACATTTTCCAGATAAGATTGAATTTTATATCCCTCCCTGTGGAATTCACATGCCCTCCACCAGGTTTCCCCTGTGAATTCCCAGGGTGCTTACATTCTCATGGTCCCCTCCCCCAGGGAATTTGGCTTCAGTTTTGATTTAATTTATGCACTCCTCCCTTGCTCTCTCCTACCACTATAGTCTCTGTTCAACTTGGTGCCGGACCAGATGTGCAGCTCAGCCCTTTATCTCGAAAATAAGAAAGGCAACAATTTTTCAACACATACACAGCTACAGATAGATATAAACAAAGAGACACATAGACATAATACATTTGTGAGTAGAATGCACTTGACCACTGAGTTCAAACAGAGATGTGGTAATGCAAACAGCTTCATCCGCATGGAGTATCAGACATACCTATTTCTTGAAGCTCTTCAGTGCTTATCATATTGCCTCTTTCCTTTTGTGAGACCCATTGGGATTATCTTTTTGTTCACCCCTTTCCTTTTGTGACTCTTATTGAGATTAGCTTAAGTTTATGAATTGATTTAGGAAGAGTTATCTTTCCACTTAAGAACACTGAACATTTCTCCAGGTCTTTAAATCTTTTTTATCTTTTGGTAAAATTTCATAGATATTTTCATAAAGTTTCCATACATTTCATGTTGGGCTATGAAGTGATATATTAATAGAGTTGTGATCTACTATACCATTCTTACCTGCTGGTCATCCAGAGAAGTATTTACAGAAGATGAATCATTTAATAAAGTGCTGAACTGATTTGCTAATATTTTGTTTGGAATTTTTTGCTTTTTCATAAGTGACATAAGGAGTAGTTTTCATTTCCCAGCTATTTATTTGAGGTTAAATACAAGATTATTCTACCTTAAAATAATTCGTAGGCTCCTATTTAAAAAAAAAAAGTTTTCCTCTTACATAAACTTTCCAGCAAAATCAGAGAAAGAGAAAGATAGCATAAACAAGGGAGGGATGGTGAGAGAGGGAGAGAGATAATCTTAAGCAGACTCCACACTCATCCTGACGCAGGGCTTGATCCCACAACCCTGGGATCATGACCTGAGCTGAAATCAAGAGTTGGATTGTTTCTTCACCAACTGAATCACTCAGCCCTGTGAATTTTTGATAAGATCATTCAGGCTTTGTATTTTTTAACTTTAGGAATTTGTATTTCCTAATAAAATCATTGAATACATTTTTCAAATTTATTGAGAATTATACATGGGATTTTCTTGTGATTTAAAGCATCTTTTCACAAGACCTATTTTACCTCTTGTTTTATTGTCAATTTTAGTTTCAAAATAGACTCAGAGACTGTCTATTATGAATTCTGCCCACATCAAGAACTAGCTCTTGGAATTCTCATTTTTCTAAGTTTCTTAGCATCTATATTTAACTTTATTTTTTATTTCTCCCTGCCTTTCTTGAGTCTTATTAGTTCTTTTACAAGGTTTTCCTTAGGAGAGTTCTCAATTTATTTATAGTCATTTATAGGCCAAGTATTTAAAGCTATATATTTGTCTCTGAAGGCAGTTTTGGACTCATTGTATGGTTTTGAAAGTAAGATTCTTATATTTTCTAGAAGTCTGGTCTTTTTAGTTATCATCTTTTCTGAGAATTACTAATTATTTAGAAGACTGCTTTATGATTTTTAAGAGTTTGGTTGTCTTTCCTTGTTGAGTGATGGATTGTTAAACTTGATTTAACATGTTGTATAAGGGATTGTTGTGGTTTGGGAGTACTGTGTGGGTGGTTTCTCTTTAACTTCACTGAGTTGAGTGTGTGTGTGTGTGTGTGTGTGTGTGTGTGTGTGTGCATGCGTGTGTACATGAGTTACAACAGGGCTGCTATTCCACTATTTTGTATTGGTTCATCTGCACTGATTGTGAAAAGAGTGAAAGCATTCTGTGCTGTCTGGTAAATAACTGCTGCTTGCTCCTCCTCAATGCTGCCTGTTCTGCCCCCTTGGCTGCCTAGGTCCCTTTAGACTTCCCAACCATCCAGCAACTAGAAGATTAATATCCGACCTATCAGAGTCCGTCAACACCCTTTCTGGCACTCAGATAAGAATACATTTTAATCTGGCTGGGCCAGGTTGTTGAATATTTTGAATGTTTACCTCTGAACCAAACCAAATTTAAATGAGGCAAATCCAACATATAAACTTGGTCTAAAAGTATATAAAAGTGCAGATAATTTCACTTGCCCTTTCTGTTGCACTGAGATTGGTCCCTGATCTAGGTTTCTCATGCTTCAGTTGTGACCACTGGGTGTGGTGGCATATTCTTTTTGCACTACCTGGCTCCTGAGTACCAGCCAGCTCCTTCATCTGGTTCATTCAAGGCAGCAGTCATCTGATTCAGTGCTGCAGGAAAGCCTACATGTTACATTTGTGGATTAATAATGTACTTCCACATTCTCTTTTGGGGTTTTAAGGATTGTCCAGAGTAATTTTGTCTATATAGTTTTACCTCACACACTGAGCTTTTGAAATGTGTTGCTCCATTGGGTACATACTCAATTTTGGTACATATTCTTTGAAAGATTGGGGAAAAAAAGAAGTTGAATGCCTTGTTTTAAAGTATGGTTAGCTATACCTGAAAGATGCATGCATGTGTTTGTGCATGCATGTATAGATGTGGGTATAATTTATCATAATTATTAAACATGTTTCATTTCCACCTACTTCATCAGTGAAAACTTGAGAGACATGTGATGCTATTTACCAAAGCTAGTGTGCTTTCTTCCCACTTGTTTTGTTTTTATCGTTTTTTTTCTTTTTATATTTGATTCTGTGTGATTTGGAGCACAACAATCCGTGACACTGTGCGTTCATTGTGGACTTGACTTCGTTCTGGTCCCTCCTTGAGTTCTACTTTGTCTGAAACTAATATTATTACCCTTGTGTTCTTTACTTTTAGTTCTTTATTCTTTTCCTTTCTTCATAAATTTTTTGTCCATCACTTTGTTTTTAAGATTGTGTGATTTTAAGTGAGTTTAAGATAAGCATCATCTAGGAAGATTTAATTTTTTCTGAGAGTACTTGCCTATAGGTGACTTTAATATTTATTTTTAAATTACAAGTAATATTAATCTTCAATTCTGAATGCTTTTTTATGTTTCACTTTTTTACACTTCCCTGATGTTTCCTTTTAGTGTTTTTTTCCCCATCCTTTGCTTATTTGACTTTATTTTGTTTACATTTATCTTCTCTAGTCATTTTTAGTTTTTATATCCTGTTTTTTATTAGTGGTTACTCTTAGGTTTTTCAAAAACATTCTTTAACCTATACTTCTGTATTTATAACAATAAACAGTGAAACCATATCTTGAATATTTGGGTACCAATGAGGAACTCAGCCCACGCTTAAACTCTCTCCCATTCTTCATTTTCCCTTCTAAATCTTTGCTTATTTAATATGGAATTTGAGATCCAAGTTACACATTTTCAATTTTAAGAGGTACTTTTGATATTAAATTTTTTTCTATTTTTTTAAAAATTTAAATTCAAGCAAGTTAACATACAGTGTAGTCTTGGCTTCAGGAATAGAACCCAATGATTCATCTTTTACATTAAAAATATTTTAATAATAAGAAATATATTTTTTCAGTCCAATTTTATTGGACTTTGGGGTTATTAAATGCTGAAAAAGGTTAATTGGCAGTCTTGGTTATCACTGTAGCTACATTTCTTCATTTGTTGTTTTGTCTTTAGTGGAAAGTTAGGAGAGCCCATACGAAAGGTACTAGTCAGATGACACTTTATTATTTTTTTAATGTTTTATTTATTTTTGATACAGAGAGAGATAGAGCATGAGAGGTGGAAGGGCAGAGAGAGAGGGAGACAGAATCAGAAGCAGGCTCCAGGCTCCAAGCTGTCAGCACAGAGCCTGACGCAGGGCTCAAACCCATGAGATCATGACCTGAGCCGAAGTTGGAGGCTCAATTGACTGAGCCACCCAGGTGCCCCTCAGATGACACTTTAAATCTGAGATCCTCCAAACTATGGAGGCAGCCCAGATGTATATTAATAGATAAATGGATAAAGAAGAAGTAGTCTGTTTACACACACACACACACACACACACACACACACACACACATACAGACACCCCAAGAATATTATTCATACATAAGAAAACTGAAGTCTTGCCATTTGCAACAACGTGGATGGGTCCAGAGAATACTGTGCTAAGTGAAGTAAGCCAATCAGAGAAAGACATGATTTCACTCATATATGGAATATAAAAAACAAAACAAATGAGTTTAGGAAAAAAATGGAGGGAGCAAGCGAGGGAGGAAGGGAGGGAGGGAAAGAGGGAAGGAGAGAGAGAGAGAGAGAGAGAGAGAGAGAAACCAAGAAACAGACTCTTAACTATAGAGAACAAACTGATGGTTATCAGAGTGGAGGGATGGTGAGATGGGGATTAAAGAGTATATACTAAATATAGTTAAGAAATAAAATAATTAAAAAAAATCTGAGATCCTGAGATCTATTTCTATTTCATGATGTTGTTAATTAAATATGGCTTCACTTTTGGTATATCTTTTTTTTAAGTTTATTTATTTTGAGAGAGAGCATGAGTGTGCACATGTGTGTGCAAGTAGGGGAGAGGCGGAGAGAAAGGGAAAGAGAGAATCCCAAGCAGACCCTGCACTTTCATCATGGAGCCCCACCTGGGGCTCGACCTCATGAACTGTGAGATCAAGACCTGAGCTGAAATCAAGAGTTGGAAGCTTAACTGACTGAACCACCCAGACTCTCCTCCATTTGATGTATCTTAAAGACCTCTCTATTCTTTAATTCAAAAAAATAGGTGTAGTGGGTTTGAATGTTCAGTCACGGCAGTCTGAAAATCTGAACTTTATTTCTAGAGCTGTGCAAAATAATGGAAGACAAAATCCTATTACCACTGAAATAAATTTGAGTGGAATCTCAGAAGACACTGGATTTGAACAGAAACCTGTGTGTAGGGAAGGGGCGTCCTTGGCAGAAGCAACAGCATCAGCAGTGGCTAGTAAGGAAACTGCAGATTCTGGGCACCAAGACCAATGGCACTATAATTCTGTAGTAGTTCAAGTGAGAAAGAATTGAGGGCATGAAAGGAGTTGAATATTAGAGACTGAGCAGAGCTGGGATGGGCAGAACATAATGGCTATAAACAGGGAAAGACAGTTGTCAGTAACTCAGAGTTTTCAAGCATCTGTGATTTGAAAGGTGGAAGTTTAAGAGACTATGAGAGAGAGAAGCTTAAGACAGGAGAAGATGCCGAGGTTGCTATAGTCATACTACACTCAAGACGGCTGTCTGGGTGTCTGCAGACATTTTCATCACCTGTGTTTGTGGCTGGGAAGAGGTTAGAACTGGAGACCTAGATTTGGAACAAGTGATAACTGAAGCCTTGGGAGTTGGTGAACTCACTGTGAACACGGAAATAGGGTCTTCCGTAGCCCTGGTCAGGCCATAATCTCTGGGCTAAGGCCATGGCCACTTGCTGAGTTTTGGCAAGGAGAGTGAATAGGAAATTAGATCCAAGGGAAACCTGCTATTTTAGATTCATGGCATTACCCGTGCAGTGCTCCTGTACCTCCACTGGGATGACCGAGTCCCAGGGAATGTGGCTCCTGAAATAGTGCATATGGGGAGCCCCCTGTGCCAAGGTCTCTGTCAGGGGAAGAGCTACGAATTTTCATTCTGTTCCTTATGTCTTACATTTAAGATCTTATGTAGTCACCCTGTTTGTTTGGTTGTCTACCTCAGTTTCCTCGCCCTTGAGATGGAGATATAAATGACTAGTTGATATGGTTGTTGGGAGAATTATGTAAAACAAGGCATTTAAAGTTCTGAATGATAGTGGGTACTTGATAAGCTGTAGCTATTATATTACCGGCAACTCTTAAGTAATTACTCATGTGTACTTGATACACTGCTATTGAAACACCAAACTAGCAAATACTTGATAATACTGATTTGCAAATGGAGGTGCTGGAGGGTCTGCTTCTAGGATAGGAGAGTAGGTACAAACCACAAGAAGTGTGGTTTTATCTGTTTTAGTTATCAGACATCAGCACAAAATTGCGTTTACATAACGGCCTCAACTGAAAAAGGAGAGTTGTTTGAAATGAGTGTAGACTTGAAGACACAAGGGGAGGGAGCAGTTATAGGACTATCCTCCAGAGCTGTGGCTTTTGGGGATGACGTCAGCCCTGGGGTGAGGGGTGGGGCGCTGGAGGAACAAATGTGATCCTCCCACCCTCCTCTCTCCTCCTGGGACCTCCTACTAGCTGAATCCAGTGAAACACAGGTGGCCTCCATGGACCCAGAGCAGGGTGGAGGAGGTAGGAGCCTGGCTAGTAGGGCCACACCTTGTCAAAATAGACCTGATGAATGGTCTGGCCCTAACAGGTGAGACTCTCACACTATGACTTTTTTACATTCGTGTTCTAAATTTGATTGAAAAAAATGCATCTGGCTTATCTATGCCTGGAGTATCCAATTAGAGTACTGAATGAAATTGCTTCTCTGCCTTTCATGTTTTTGGACTCCTTTCCCTCAAGTGACAGAATAGACAGGCTCTGTCTCCTGGCTGCCAGAACAATCTAAACATCCCACATTGTCTAACTGAGAAGATAAAGGAATCGTTCTCCTATCCCATCACAGTGGTCAGCTTCCCAGCAGCTGCTGTAAGGAGGATCCCAGTCTGTCACACTGCCATACCTATCAGGTGCCACATCTGTGCCGCCCATAGACACAGCCTCTGCCCAGTGGCATCTAGCAGGCTTCCCCGGGGTATGTGAGAACATAAGCCATGGGATACGCAGGCTAAGCAAGAGTTAGCCAGTTGAACATGGGCATAGAAGCATGGAGCAGGACAATACAGACACAGAGTAGAGCTTGTGCCAAGAGAGTCCAAAGATGAACCCTTAAGAAGAGCTGTCCACATGTTTGAAATGATGTCATTGTCACTGGAATAAATGGGCTTTTGGCAGAGGCCCAAAGTGATCCATTAACTATGACACCCAGGGTTTCTCAAGAACCCTCTTTTAAGGAAGACACACAGACCAACACCTCTTGAGACATTCAGGCCTGCAGTTTGATAGGGGAAAAGCCAACATAAAGTATAAATGGTATTCCACCTGGCAAATGTGTCTGTAGTTTGGAAGTACAAAGGATTTTTTAAAATATTAAAGAAAGTTTTTAGAGAATGAGAAAGAATGTGAGTTGAGAAGAGCAAAGGGAGAGAGAGAGAAAGAGAATCTTTAAAAAAAATGTTTAAGAACATTTTTATTTATATTGAGAGACAGAGAGAGACAAAGCATGAGCATGGGAGGGGCAGAGAGAACGGGAGACAGAGAATCTGAAGGAGGCTCCAGGCTCTGAGCTGTCAGCACATCAGCACACAGCCTGATGCAGGGCTTGAACTCACAAACTGTGAGATCATGACCTGAGCCAAAGTTGGAGGCTTAACTGACTGAGCCACCCAGGCACCTCAAGAAAGAGAATCTTAAGCATGTTCCATGCTCAGCACAGAGGCAGAAGCAGTGTTTGGTCACACGACCCTGGGATTATGACCTGAGCTGAGATCAAGACTTGGATGCTCAACTGACTGAGCTACCCAGGCATCCCAGGAATTTTTTTTTTTAATGGAAGGGAGAGAATGTGACCAGACAAGCTGCTTTGCTTCCAGAAGTAGATGACTTCCAATAACAGAAATAATTCATGTAAAGCCTAGAGGACAATGGAGTCCACAATTGTAATGAAGAAATTTCTAAATGAAATGATGCAAGGCTAGAGGCCCCTGAGCCCTCTTCTACAATGAAAGGATGCTGAGCCAGAGCATTCGGTGCTTCAGAAGGCAGAGCCACTGTCCTGTGGAAGAGTAAACAGAAGCAAAGTATAGGAACTGTGCTTTCAGTAGACTGTGCACAGACTCAGTTTTAAAGACAATGAAGAAGGGGTGCGTGGGTGGCTCAGTCCATTAAGCGTCTGACTTCAGGTCATGATCTCATGATTCGTGGGTTTGAGTCCCATGTGAGGCTGTGTGCTGACAACTCAGAGGCTGGAGCCTGCTCTGGATTCTGTGTCTCCTTCTCCTTCTGCCCCTTCCCTGTTCTCGCTCTGTCTGTCTCTCAAAAATAAACTTGAAATATTAAAAAAGATTAAATACAGTGAAGAAAATGTAAAAGCAGATTCTCTGGCTTTCAAACAAGGGAGGGTGGCATTTGGTCAGGTGAGCAGTTTCCCTGAGGGATCAGCCAGCACAGGCCTGTGGAGTCACAGCTATGGTATCTCCAAGTAGCCCTGGGCCCCTCCAAGGCCACCACCATGCCACCAAGCTGGTTGTGAAACTGCTTTTCCAGAATCACGTGCATGTGCAGAGAATTGGTTTCCTGTTAAGGTCAATTCTGTAAGAAAGGGGACGAGCATCAAAGTACTTTTGAAGGAAACAAAGGGAATCTCCATTAGCCCAGGATCGGCCTGTTTCCTGCCCATGTGGATTTGAAGTGTGTGGGAGGGTAGGCACACAGCAGGACACAAAGCCATTAGCACTTCTTCCTTTGTAGGTGCTTGAACTCCAAGGGGACTTAGAAAAAAAAACAAAACAAACAAAAACGAAACATCTTTCCTTGAGGCTAACACAGACCCTAGTTTGATACAGATTCACGTGATCCAACTGGCTTCATGCCATGCTGATAGAAATAGTCCTTGACAGAAGTCAATGATTTAGATGTTGGTCTCCCATTTTACAGTTGAGTAGAATGAGACAAAATTTCAAGACCAAAGCTTTTAACTACTCCACTCTTCTGTTGATGGTGCCAGGCAATTAGTAATTCAAAAAAGAGTCACCTGGGTTTAAGATGTATTACTTTCGGGGTGCCTGATTTCAGCTCAGGTCATGATCTCACTGTGAGTTTGAGGCCCATATCAGGCTGTGTGCTGACAGCTCAGAGCCTGGAGCCTGCTTCCGATTCTATGTCTTCCTCTCTCTCTCTGCCCCTCCCCCGCTCAAGCTCTGTCTCTTTCAAAAATAAACATTAAAAGAAATTTTAAAAAGATGTATTGCTTTCAATGACTGTGGAATTCTTCTACTTCAACTTAAACATATGGAGAATATGAGCAGTCTATCTAACACAGTGCTTGATGCTGGAGAGTTGAGGATGAACAAAACAGTTCTTTTCTTCAGCAGGTTCCTGGAGACATGTCAATTATTAATTAGAACCCTGCCACTAGATTGAGTCATTGTACATGCTTTTCTATAAATAAAAATATTTATTTTAAAATCACAACACTTAGTATGTGAAGCAGTAAGCAAATGTTTACCTTCCTTCTCACCCCATTCTTCATTTCTAAGCCTGGCAATTTCATTATCCAGAGGTACCACTGTTATTACATTAGTGTATGACTTCTAGGCTTCTCTCTGTATTTTGGCAAAAATGAGATCATGGATAATGTTCTGCGATGTCTTTACTTTTCTTCAATTTTTATTATTTTTTTACAAATTGTTTTCTTAATATATCAAAGACATAACTACATGCAAACTTAAAATATTCCATTACATGAAGGGCATCATTTATTTAGCCATGTTCCTTTCATGAACTTTGTGTTATTTCCAATTTGTGGCCATAGGCTGCGGTAAATATCTTTGCCATGTCTTTGCATAGTTTTGCAGTCAAATGCTCTACCCCTGAGTTATACCCCCATTTGCGTATTTTTTACTGGTTATTATGTAAGATATATTTTGGGTATAATTGTAAAAATTAATATACAGTATAATTGACTTTGTATGTGTACACCTCTATGAGTTTTAATGTTTATATAGATTCATGCAACTGCTACCAAAATCAGAATACAGAACTATTCCATCACCCCAGAAATCTTACCATACTGCCCCACTGTAGGCCCATCTCTCCCACTCCTATTCTCTGGATCTAATCCCTGCTCTTCATCCTTAAAAGACTTTCCTTTTCCAGAATGTCATATAAATACAGTCATACAATATGTAGCCTTCTGATGCTACCTTATTTTGCTCGGCATAATGCCATGTTGTTGTAAGTTTCAATAGTTCCTTTCTGTTGTTGAGTGGTATTCCACTGTGTGGCTGCACCACAGCAAGTTAGTGCATTCATCTACTGAAAGACATTTGGATATTTCTAGTTTTGATAGAAATAAATAGAACTACTATCATTAACATTCATTGTATGACCATACATTTTCATTTCTCTAGGGTAAATTCCTAGGGTAAATGTTAAGTTTCACTTTATTAAAAAATGTTGAAACATTTTCCCCAGTGATTGAACCATCCATTTTACATTACCACCAGCAACACATGGGAGGTACAGTTGCGATGCATTCTAGCTAGCACTTAGTATTACCAGGTTGTTTCATTTGTTTTGTTTTTAGCCATTCAAATAGGTATGTAGTAATATCTCATTGTAATTTTAGTTAGAATTTCCCTAATGGCTAATGAAATTACACATCTTTCTGCAGGCTTTTTTTGCTATCCATATGTCTTTGGTGTTGTATCTTAAGTCTTTTGCCCATTTTAAAAAAATGTTGTTTTCTTACTGATTAATTTTAAGTTTTTTAAAAAAATATATTCTGGATACAACTTGTTTATCTTCTTATTTTAATATTGTCATTTAGAGACCAAAGTTTTATATTTTTATAACCTAATTTGTCCATTTATTTCTTTATTGGTCACACTTTTGGTGTCCTAGCTAACAACTCATGACCTAACACCAACATCATGAAGATTTTTCTCCCAGGACTCAGTTATTTGTGCATATGGATGCCCAATTGTTCTAACCGTATTTGTGGAGAAGACCAACCTCTTGTCACTGAATTGTTGAAAGATACATTGAAAAAAAGCTTTTTTTAAAAACATTTATTTATTATTGAGAGACCAAGAGAGACTGAGCATGAGCATGGGAAGGGCAGAGAGATGGGGAGACACAGAATGTGAAACAGGTTCCAGGCTTTGAGCTGTCAGCACAGAGCCTGACATGGGGCTTGAACTCACAAACTGTGAGATCATAACCTGAGCTGAAGTCGGATGTTCAGCTGACTGAGCCATCAAAGCACCCTGAAAGATACATTTTTGATGTGAAATGGGGTCATATGAGTATAGTTTAATTGTTAATGAGTTTTGAGGCCAGTCTACTTAAATTTGAATCTCAGTTTTGCCACTAATTACCTGTGTGACAATGACCAAGTACTTAACCTCGCTTTGCCTTCATCTTTTTTTCTGGAAAACAAAGATGGTACCTACTCCTTAAGATTGCTTATGATGATGATTATGTAGAATACACTCGAAGCTGGGCCTGACATATAATAAGTGATGAATTGGGATTAGCTTTTTTGTAACTTTACAATTATTGCAGATATTGCGAGCATGTCATATTAATTAAATTAATTATTAATTAATTAAAGTATTGCAACCACTTTGTCTTTACAAGTTAGCTATTTGTATTTCTTCATCTGTGAATTGCTACTAATTTTATTTTTATAAAATTTATATATGTATTAACTTCAAGTTTTACATATAACAATGTTTTTCCATTAGAGTGTTAGAACTTTAAGTTTTACTCCCTAACCTCTGGGGGGAGTGGGGGCTGGAGGTTGAATCAGCCAGTGGTCAATGACTTTGGCAATCTTGAATGTGTGATGAAGCCTCTATAAAAACCCAAAAGGATTGGGTTGAGAGAGCATCTAGGTTGGTAGCATGGAGCTGGAGAGTTGGGAGAATGGTGATCCTGAAGAGGGCATGGAAGCTCCTGGCCGTTTCACCATACCTTACCCTAGGAACCTTTTTATTGGGCTATTGATTTATATCATCACATCCTTTATCGTGTCCTTTAGTAAACTGGTAAATGTGTTTCTCTGAGTTCTGTGAACCATTCTAGCAAATTAGAAGAACCTAATGAGGCCCTGGGAACCTCTGATTTCTAGCACGTCAGTCAGGAGTACAAGTCACAGCTGGGAGGAAGACGGTTTTGGAGCCTCCAGTCTGTAGCCCAATGGAGATGCACAGATAACAGCCTGGACTTGTGACTACTATCTGAAACGGGGAGGGGTGGATACTGGGCGGTTTTACAGGACTGAGCCCTTAGTCTGTGGAATCTGATACTATCTCCAGGTTTATAATGTCAGAATTGGGTTGAATCTAAGACACCTTGCTGATGTCCAAGCATTGCTTGGTGTGGTATGTTGAGGAACCCCTTCCCCTACTTTGGAATTGGGTCCAGGAATCCAGAAAGAGTTGGTGTCAGTAGACCTATAAATGGAATATAAGTACCTTTCTTCACTAGTATTATAGGAAAGTTTATAAAGTACCTAGCATAGTCCCTATTAAGTATATGATAGTATACAGTCATATGAGTGTGTGATAAAGAGTGCTAGCTTTTATCCCTGTGTGCTATACTCTAAGGCCTGCTGGTGAGGCCAACCGTCTTTGTCAGTTTTTTGTAGAAACTATTGTGATCCTGAACTTTTTCCATCACAGACTCATTTCTTTGGTTTGCTCTTCTAATAGTTCTCAGTGGGTTATCACATTAGGTTCTTCTTGATTAATCTCTTTTTTGTGCAAACAAATCAATCAAATTGGCTTCTCAATCAGGAGGTGGAGATCAGAGCACAGAGGAGTTAAAGAGTTTTGTTTACTTCTGTCTTGGAGGATATAGCTATTTGGTTGTAGCAGTAGATATGCCCACCTTTGGGCAGCATAAGGGTGGAGGGAAACTTGGCAGGTGATCAAATTTGGATGAGAGCCAGAGAGAAAAGGTGATCTGGCACCAAATGTGGATTCCTCTCACACCAGACACATTTCCTGGCACTGGACGAACATAGTTGATTTAGAGAGCATTCTTCTCTCAGGGTGAAGAGGACAGGAAATATTATAAGACAGCAGTGCAAGGCATGGGGGTATTTGCAAGGTGAGCAAACTTCATTTCCAGATATTCCCAATCTCTCTGTCCTGTACCCTTCCAGACTTGTGGCTGCCTCTTCTCAGTGTCTTTCCTCCCTTGTCCTGGGTTGTACCAAGCTCCAAGATTTTCCAGATACCATCCTGCCAGATTTGTTAACATTTCAAAATCCTTCACATTAAAGATGTGTCCATTTACAGTGTCTGCTACCCCCAGTGACAGAAACAGCCCTGGAGAGAAATCAGCACCTGGCACCTGGCTTTTCTACTGTCTTTCATGTGATCCTGGACTAGTCTCTTTTCTTTGGGTCTCAGTTTACCCTTTATACACTGTGAGGCTTGCACCAGGCAATCTCTGAAGTCCCTTCCAGTTTGAACAAGCCCTGATTTGGTGGTACAATACTTCCTCCACCGCTACCTTACAGAATAGAGTTCGCATTTAAATGCACATATATATGTGCTTTATAATTAGTGAAGTCTCACTGTGTAGATGTTCTGTCTATTCCTTGAAAATAAAAAGTTTCCTGCCAACTGACTAATGCTAATTTTTTTTCTGACTGATGCTAATTATAACTAGAACATGTGTTATTTATTATGGATGGAAAATTTCTGGTGTTCTAAGACTGGGAGAAGATGCCATTTCCTCCAGGAGAGAGACAAGGACCCTATTTGGCTGGGATGCAGGGATGGGAAATAGGCATGCCCTCTGGGCAAACTGGCTTGGCACAGCTCATGAGTGAGAACAGCTTATTGTTTGACACAGCCTCTTCACATCAAGAATGTCCTTGTCTAACTCCAGCCCCCGAATTATACAATAAAATAACTTCCTTTAGTTATTTCCAGTCCTGTACAGTTTGGTATCTTCTTGTTAATTATCCAATATGTCTTGGAAGGAAACTTGAGCATAAAGTTATTGCTCAGAGAGTTACTACCTACATAAAAGGATCATGGAGAACAAAAAGAGATTGAAGTGTTGGAAGTATGCCTGGGAAGTGGATTTCTTCAGAGGAGACAAGAAAGCAGAGAAGATGCTAAAAATACTTTAACATAGACATCTAGAAATGGTCCTGGTAGTTCTTAGCATTAATTTCTTTTTATTGGATCTTAACTTTAAGGTAGACTTAAGAAAGAACATTCTACAAGTGAGTCTTATTAAACACTTATTCATTCTTAAAACCCTGCTTCATAGTTCCCTTTTTGGGGAAAACTTTTCTGTCTTCTCATATCCCTTTTGCTTTGCCTGGGTAAGTCGAACTCTCATTCAGGACAAATGTCACTTTGACTCACAAACCCTTCCCCTACTCCAGTCAAGTCTGATTAAGTTGACCATTATGCTATCCCATAGCACCTTGCAATTCTCTCGTATTTATCATGGTTCCAGGGTTATATTATGTATGTACTTAGTTTCTCACATCTGTTTTTCACATTTGCCTGTAAACTGGATGAGGATGGAGACTATCTGTTTTATTCATTATTCTATCTCCTGGATCAAGTACAGCACAAGGGAGGTGCTCAGTAAATTTGGTTAGTGGATGGGTGGTCATAGAAATGACTTAATGACAGGTTTTTAAACTAGAGAGAATTTTTCTTTTTTGGACAGCACTAAAAAATAAAGAAGTAAACTAAAATCCACGATTCCACCAAATATCTTGGATAGTTGTTGGGTTGTCGCTGCTTCTTTGGCTCTTTGCTATTCCCCTTGATACCAGATTAAATGCTTTTGGCTAAGGTAGTACTCATTGACATTTTCAGTATTTGAAAGTTTAAAATATTTACTGCTATTACAAAGGTGTAACATTCAAGAACACCTTGGAAAGGTTTTAAATGTAGTCAGTACCAGACTTCCAAGAAATAATACAGATCATTTTTCTGAAGACACGATATCTTATTACAAACATATATCAGTGAAACTTTACCAATACTACAATTCTAAGGTGATAAGAAGCACAAGAAAATGGCTTCAGTATGCAATAATTTAACCTACTTTTTACGCTTAGCCTGTCAGCGGAGAGCTGGGTTAATCAGAACTTCACTGTCTGCAGCAGTACTGAACTTGAATGTGGGAAGAGAGGCTAATAGGAATAAGCATACTGTGCTGCATTAGAATGTATTTTCATTGATAATCATATTTAATGTTTCATTTGGTTGGTAAGAAGAAAAGTAATTAAAAGTGATAGTCTTTGAGACTTTATGTGTTTATTTTAGCAAATTCATTCTCCCCCCAAATGAAAGCTCATGTGAAGTGTAAATGTAAAAAACAGATAAAAGTTGAGCGTTTCCTTGAGAGTATGTATGTGTGTTAATTTCTCCTTCACCAGTCTCAGGAACTTCAAGAACATCATTTTAGAGAATGAGAACTCCTTGAAATACAGTTTGAAAAATAGCCCTGTCTCTACTTTCTAATTCAATTATAGTCTATTATATGGATGTTGATTTAGGTCCACAATCCTTTTTATGACTATTTTTATTTTTTTATTATTATTTTAAAAAATTTAATTCCAGTGTAGTTAGCATACAGTGTTATATTAGTTTCAGGTATACAATATAGTGATTCAACAATTCCACACATGACTCATTCCTCATCAAGATAAGTGTGCTCGTCATGTACCCCAATGTTCATAGTGGCACTTTATACTAATAGCCAAATCATGGAAAGGACCTAAATGCCCACCAACTGATGAGTGGATCAAGAAGTTGTGGTATATATATACAATGGAGTACTATATGGCAATGAGGAAGAATGAAATATGGCCATTTGTAGCAAAGTGGATGGACCTTGAGGGTGTCATGCTAAGCGAAATAAGTCAGGCAGAGAAGGATAGATACCATATGTTTGCATTCATAGGTCTAACAGGAGAGACCTGGCAGGGGACCATGGGGAGAGGAAGGGGGAA
>NC_043712.1:42373583-42481989 GCF_006229205.1 Suricata suricatta | reverse complement strand
ATATGGCCATTTGTAGCAAAGTGGATGGACCTTGAGGGTGTCATGCTAAGCGAAATAAGTCAGGCAGAGAAGGATAGATACCATATGTTTGCATTCATAGGTCTAACAGGAGAGACCTGGCAGGGGACCATGGGGAGAGGAAGGGGGAAAGAGAGTGGGGGAGAGTGAGGGACACAGATCAAGGGAGACTACTGAATACTGAAGGTGAACCATGGACTGAAGGGGGGGAGGGGGAGGGGGTGATGGTCATGGTGGGGGGCACTTGTGTGGAGAAGCACTGGGTGTTATATGGAAACCAATTTGACAATAAACTATTATTAAAAAAAAAGATAAGTGTGCTCTTAATCTCTTTCCCCTATTTCACTCATATTCCCACCAACTCTCCTCTGGTAACCATCTGTTTGTTTCCTACAATGAAGAGTCTGTTTTTTGTTTTGTCTCTTTTTTCCCCCTTTATTCATTTGTTTTTTAAATTCCACATATAAATGACATTATATGGTATTTGTCTTTCTCTGACCAGCTTACTTCACTTAACATTATACTCTCTAGTTTTATTCCTGTTGTTGCAAATGGCAAGATTTCATTCTTTTTGATGGCTGAGAAATATTCCTTTGTGTATGCAGTAAAACCTTGGTTTGCAAGCATAATTCATTCCAAAAACATGCTTGAAATCCAAAGTACTTGTATATCAAAGTCAATTCCACAACCCCAAAATTTAATATAAATATGATTACAATTCTGTAATTTGATACAAAATAATAAGGAAAATAAAAAATGTGGAGATAAAGAAACAAATTAACCTGCACTACCTTTGAAAACCTCTGTGGCTGGTGTGAGGGAGACGAGAGAGGAGGGTTATTAATTTCACTATCACTAATGGAATCACTGCTATCTATTCGCTCAATGGAATTTGTTTTCTGCGTGGGGGCCATTGTAGATGCTTGCCTGATGTTGACTATGGTACACTACTAATAAATTCTTGTCATATACTGTATTTAATGTAACTGGCAATAAGGTAGCTGAGGAAGTATCTGCAGGTAGCCTGACCTAAAATGAAGCAAAACATTCCTAAGTGTATTCTTGTATGGAAAAGCAAAGGACTGTTCATAGGTGCTTAGAAATGACAAAAAATACACTAGAGCCAGTTGTGGACACCTTCCAATATTCTGAGAAGTCACTGATTTCTGCCAAACACCATGGCCTGAGATTGAGCATCTGAGCATGGGAGATGATCACCCACAATCCCGCAGAGAGAGAGAGAGAGAGAGAGAGAGAGAACACCATTGGCTCAGTTGTAATCATGTGATGTTTAGTGTCCTGTATGACTCATATTGCAAAGCATCACTTGCTTATCAAGATAAAATTTATTAGAAATGTTGAAATGTTTGCTCCCCTTGTGGAACACTCCCAAAACAGTTACTTTGCAATCCAAGGTTTTACTGTATATACCACATCTTCTTTATCCATTCATCTGTCTTTGGGCATTTGGGCTGTTTCCATAACTTGGCTATTGTAGATAATGCTGCTGTAAACAGCAGGTTGCATGTATCCCTTTGAATTAGTGTTTTTGTATTCTTAGGATAAATACCCAGTAGTGCAACTACTAAATCATAGAATAGGTCTTTTTTTAAATTTTTGAGGAAATTCTATATTGTCTTCCACAGTAGCTGTACCAGTTTGCATTCCCAGCTACAGTGCACAAGTGTTTTCACCAATACTTGTTATTCCTTGAGTTTTTTAAAAAAAATTTTTTAATGTTTATTTTGGAGATAGAAAGAGAGAGAGAGGCAGAGTGCAAGTGGGGGAAGGACAGAGAGTGGCAGAGACACACGCTTCAGGCTCTGAGCTATCAACACAGAGCCCAATGCGGGGCTCGAACTCACAAACTTTGAGATCATGACTTAAGCCAAAGTCAGACACTTAACTGACTGGGACACCCAGGTGCCCCATTCCTTGAGGTTTTGATATTAGCCCTTCTGACAGGTGTGAGGTGATATCTCATTGTGGTTTTGATTTGTATTTCCTTGATGATAAGTGATATTGTACAACTTTGTCATGTGTCTGTTGGCTGTCTGTATGTCTTCTTTGGAGAAACATCTGTTGATGTCTTCTTATTTTTTAATCAGATTATTATTATGATTTTTTGTGTTGAGTTGTATAAGTTCTTTATATATCTTGGATACTAATCCTTTATCTGATAGATCATTTGCAAATATCTTCTCCCATAGCACCTTTTAGTTTTGTTGGTTGTTTGCTTTCCTGTGCAGAGCCTTTTTATTTTAATGTAATTCAAATAGTTTATTTTTACTTTTGTTTCCCTAGCCTCAGGAGACATATCTAAAAAGAGGCTGTTATGTCTGATATCAGAGAAATTACTGCTTATGCTCCCTTATTGGATTTTTATGGCTTCACATCTCACATTCAGGTCTTTAATGAATTTTGAATTTATTTTTGTGTATGGTGTAAGAAAGTGGTCCAGTTTCATTCATGCATGTTGCTATCCAATTTTATCAGCACCATTTGTTGAAAAGACTGCAGACTATCTTTTTCCCATGGCATATTCTTGCCTTCTTTGTTGAAGATTAATTGACCATATAATTGTATTTCTGGGCTTTCTATTCTGTTCCATTGATCTATGCGGCTATTTTTCTGTGACTGTTTTTAAAGAAAAATATTTCTATCTCTTGTTTTTTGAGTCATTATTCAGAGCAATACTGGATACAAGAAAATTGAAGCACAGAAACAATAAACATTTTCAGTGTACCACAATGCAATTTAATAAGCAAATGTTACTGTGAAAGATTAGATGATGGGCTGTATAGCACACCAAAAATAGAATGAGAAAAATGACATTTTAGGATATTGTTGTGCCTCCACTGTGATGGGCAATCATTTGTTAACTTGGAGGGTTCATGTCATGATGTAAACTAAGTAAGACATATTTTAGGCAAATATTGAGAAGTGTTTGCAAAGTCTTTGCTAAAGAAAAATAGTACCAATTCCTAGAATATAAGAGATGTGTGAAATTCAACATGCAAACTTAGCTATAGCAAACTTAATTTTGATGACAGAAGTGTAGTGAACTCAGTACTGAATTTGAGCAGAGCCCTTCAGACTAGGCTTGTGGTGAAATAGCTCGATATCAGTCCCCAGCAGAACTTAGAGAAGACTGTGCAGTGATAGAGGAGAAGATGGGAGGTCCTGGAGCTGATACTGGTGTGAGACCAGATGCGTCCGTCTTTTGGCCATTTTTCTGAGGAAAGCGTCCCGGGTAGCAGATTCCTCTGTGGCATCAGCTATGTGACTGTAGTCACACCTTTCAGTGTCAGTGGCTGAACTCTTTCAAGAAGCCACAGGCGGCAGCTGTACCCATTGCATTAGGGCTCCCACTCCTTTATTCTCTTTGAAAGGCTGAGTGCATGGGGCACCTCGGTGGCTCAGTCGGTTAAGCGGTCAACTCTTGGTTTTGGCTCAGGTCATGAGCTCATGGTTCAGTTCATAGGATCGAGCCCCACTTTGGGCTCTGTGGTGACAATGTGGAGCCTGCTTGGGATTCTTTCTCCCTCTCTCTCCCTCTCTCTCTGCCCCTCTCTCACTTACTTGCATGTGTGTGCATGCATGTCCCACCCCCTCAAAATAAATACATTTCTTAAAAACCAAAAAAGTAATAATTTACAACAAAAAGAAAGATTAATTGTGGCTGTTGTTTTTGTCTCTGTTCTTAAAGCTTTTTTTAAACCCATGTTTTCCCCCCAGCATTGTGGAATGGCATCACATTTCCTATTAGTACAAAAAAGAGAGAAAGAGAGAATGCATTGCCTGGATGCAGTCCAAGGAGATTTGAGGTAGATGTAGGGACCAATGATTAGAGACTTGAATATTTTCATGTGGCTCTTGAATTCCTTCCAAATGCGTCTTTTTAAGAGAAGAGGAATTACATTTACTTTTTACATTTAATTTTTATGTGTAGGTATTATTCAAATGGTTCAAAAGCCAGCATATATGAGTACATGGTGAAAGCCCCCCCTCTTATACTGTCCCCCAACCACACCACTCTCCTCTAATGGATCTCTCTTATTCTTAGTTTCATGTATTACCTTCCAGAATTTCTTCAGGCATACACAGACAAGTATAAATATGTGCCCTTGTTTTGGGAAAACTAAAATAAGATTTTTAAGATCCATGCCAGGAATCTGGTAGTTATTTCTTCTCATTCCCAAAGCTCATATGCAAAATCCTTGTGATGCTTTATTGTAAATGCCATTTCAAAGGACAGAGAACTCACTGGGGGGAGAGAGCGTCCTGTCACTGGCATGCTGAGGAAGGGTAGGAAAGTGTTGCCAAGTCTGGATGCTTGCAGTACATAATCTCCCTTTTCGTCACTGAAAGTAAGGGGAAAGATCTGGGAGGAACAAATGGAAAAAGAAACCAGATCCATACCCAGAAAGAATTTACAGATGAAGTATGGCTGTCTCTTCAAATCAACTGCTTTCTCTATTATTTCCTAAAGTCATTAACGAAAGCACAGCCAGTGCCAGTGCAGTTCAGTGAGTTCAGAGCAGATCCCTCAGTGTTGGCAAGTCACTCAGCTGGTCCTAGAAATGAGGGTGGACTGAACTGGAGCTGAAAGAATTACAGTGTTTCCTTCCTCTGATGACTCTCTCAGGGGACATGCCTGGAATGAGTGAGCACGGAAGATGAGGTGGTGTTCACGCTGAGGCACAGCTGGATATACATGTGGAAGAGGGGGCTGTGCTGGTGTTATTTTTGGAGGCTGTAATTCCACTGCTAGTTTTCCTAGCTTACCCTCTCTTACATTTTCCTTATCCCAACACATCTGTTCTCTGGAGATCTTAAAGTTACCATCAAGGCTTACAGCAAGATAAATGCTACAGGGTCAGGCTTGGAAACGCATTCTAGGCAAAATTTTCTCCCTCAATCCCATGTATTGAGTTAACATTACAAGAAAAGAAATACAGCTCTCATTCCCATTTACCTTAAGAACTTCACTCTGGCGTTCTTCCTAATTGATTAGATAAAAATGTAACTCTCAACAGACTCATTCTCAGAACATCACTGCATACACCCAACATTGGCAGTTGCCATGAGAAAAAATTGTATGAGGACATCATGGCAGATATAATGCTTGGCACAAGAAGATGATCAAAAAAGTTCTCATAAATGAATGCTGGTCAGCCCCCATTTCTCAGCAATGATTGATCACCTCTCTGTGACATTTTATAAAAATTGTAGCATTTACTTTTTCCTTTTAAACTCAATTCTCAACACAGCATTTTAAGTATGGGCAGGCAAGGAAGTCAGTTTAGACTCAGAAGAGTATTTTCATTTTTAACTTCATTATTCTAAAAGTGGGAATGGTGAATTTGAATCAGACAGATCTGGAATAAAATTTGCCCATCCTTCCATTCACTCACCTACTCATCCAACAAATATTTATTAATCCTTTATGTAAAGGGACTAGGCAGGGTATTCCTATATATGTCAATATGAGCAGAACAGTTTCAATCCTTGTATTCATGGAACTTAACCATCTAAGAGAAGAGAGAATAAATAAAATAGTCCCAGATTATGGTAACTTTTATGGGGGAAACAAACGGGAGGCTAAGGTGGAGGGTAACAGAATGACAGTGTATAGATAGTGTTGGTTAAGTAGGTAGGGAAATTGTCTGTGAGAAAGTTATTTAGGCTGAGACTTTAAGGGTAAGCAGAAGTTAGCAATGCAAGGAGCAGAGCTAGTTGCAGAGATTAGCATGTACAATGTCTTTGAGGTAGGAAAGGGTATGGTGCATCTAAGGAACGGAAAGATCTGTGGGAGTTTGAATTCTAGCTAGGACTTCAATAGCTGTAGCAGATAGAAATGCTACTCAATCTTTTGATCTTCATTTCTTCATACTGAAATATAAGATAATGATGCACAACTCACAGGGTTGTTGGGAGAATTTAATGGGTATTAAAGGAAATAACATGTAGTCTACTTGAATCACTCTACATCCTCATGAAGGTTTCTGAGACTCCAGTTGGTCCTTGTCACCGAATGTGCTTGACCTGTCCAGCCTCCTGATCATTGTATATACCTAGGCATCAACCATCACTTGAATGAGAGGACATTCTCCATCCCTAGTTTTCCGAACTCAGAAAGGGGAGAGAATAGGCACAGATCTCATTTGTTCATCTTAAAAACTTTGGACATCAAAAGAGAAGTAGGGGGAGGGAAGGAAGAGGAGGGACAGAAAGTGAAAAGACAGAATTTTTTTTTTCTAAAATGTGCTTTATCATTTATGGAATAACTTTTAAAGACCAGATAGGATTTACTACCTACATTTGGAGAGGGTTGAGGTTTGGGCCTAGGTGTTCAGAAAACAATAAAGAGAGTTGAAATAGTGGTCATCGTATATCCCATATATAGTGGACACAGTAATTGGTAAATTTGTACTTTATCTCCTTTAATCTTCATCAGAATCCTGCAAGATGGGTCAATTTGTTAGCCTTGTTTTAAAGATGAGGCAAATGAAGCTCAGATGGAAAGGTGGACCTCACCCAGTCCTTCTCTTGTGGGATTTAATATGGAATTGGGCAAGTCTTTGGTAACGAGAGTCTATAAAGCTAGAATGCCATGTGTATAGTGGATATATTGCTTTAGAATGCTATATTGTGGCAGTACCACATTATCATTCCTTTTTTATTTTATTTATTTTTTTTTTGAAAGAAAGAGCAAATGCCTATGTGAACAGGGGAGATGCAGAGGGGGAGAGGGAGGGAGAGAGAATCTTGAGCAGCCTCCATGTCTAGCGTAGGCTCAATCTAATGACCATGAGATCATGTCCTGAGATGAAATCAAGAGTTGAATGCTTAACTGGGCCACCAAGATGCCCCTATCATTAATTTTTAATAATTACTAAAAATTATTAATTATCAATAGTTAGTGACAACAATGCTATTATGAATTTATCTCAACTCAACAAGAATTTGCTGAATTCCTAACTAATGTCACAGACACTCTAGTGGGCGGACATATAACACACAGCTTTGTCTTGGGGATGGAGAATAACTGATAGTTCACTGCAGTTAAGGTGTGCAGTGGAGCAGGAGTGGTGCATAGTGCCTGGGTAATGCCATGGTAAAAAGTTTGGGATCTTGTCCTGTGGGAAAACAGCATTTTAGAAAGACTGCTCCCAAGCTATTTTTAGATAGGGCTTTGTAAGCACCAGTTCATCTGTGGGGTCATGTTAATAACTTTCCTCATAGATTATGTGCTTTCTTCTTAGGAACCGTGGACAGTGCCATGGACCTGATCTTGATCAATTCCCTACCTCTCGTGTCTGATGCGGAAACATCCCTCACCTGCATCGCTACTGGATGGCGCCCCCATGAGCCCATCACAATAGGAAGGGACTTTGAAGCCTTAATGAACCAGCACCAGGATCCACTGGAAGTTACTCAAGATGTGACCAGGGAATGGGCTAAAAAAGTTGTTTGGAAGAGAGAAAAGGCTAGCAAAATTAATGGTGCATATTTCTGTGAAGGGCGAGTTCGAGGAGAAGCAATAAGGATACGAACCATGAAGATGCGCCAGCAAGGTAACATGCCCCTTAGTCGGGGGCAGGTGATGTCTGCTGAGACTCTCACACAGCTTTTGTTTTGGCAGTTGCTTGCTCAGAGATTGGGCATGGGCTGTGTGATTGTGGAGCTTGAAGACCTTGTCTGCCTCTTTCTAGGCATTGCTTGTCTTTAATACATATATAGCATTAGAAATAAAAGAGACTGGCCAGTCTACTTCTTGCACATCCAACCCCTTCACTAGACATTGTGCCTAGGTCATGAGATGAAATGTATTATATTTTGTACTAAGAGCTTCGTGACCCTTATGGAGATAGGAACATGTTACATGTATGTAATATGAAAATCACAGTGATGAAGACAACTGTCCATGCCAAATTATTGGCCATTTTGAGCTTTCTCATTGATCATTTATTTAATTCTTTATTTTGCTTGCCACTGAGTATTCTTCACAGAAGTTAATCTTTTCAGGAGAAAGTGTGGTAGAGAGAAAATATTTTAAGAGGAAACATCTATCAATAACTCAACTTCATCGGTGATTTAGTATATTGGTTTTCTGTTGCCACAATAATGCTGTGTGTCACATGACTACACAGACTACAGTGACATACAACAGTAAGCATGGATAGCTTATGAGTATAAGTCAGTGGGGCTGGTAGGTGGCTCTGCCATTCTAACCCTGGGCTTTCCCACACATGGTTATTGGCTGACTATAGGCTTATTATGCTGGCCTTGGCTGAGCCAGCCTGGCTCTGTTCCATGGGTCTATTGTCCTTTGGCAGGCCAACCTAGGTATATTCTCATGGAGATGGCAGAAGAGCAAAAGAGCAAATGGAAACGCACAAGGCTTCTTGAAACTCAGTCTCAGTAGTATATACTCTCACTTTCATCTCATTGCGTTGCCTAAAGAAAGTCAAACAGCTGAGCCTAAAGTCAGAATGGATGGGCATCACACAACTAAATGGGAAAGATTATGGCGATAGGGAGGGATGAAGAATTGGGTCCCTTTTTGTAGGCAGTATATCGTTCTTGGAAAGAGACAATGATTTCATTCTAAAAGTCAAATTACCACACTACACTCACAGAACACCACAGCTTTGAAGGGAGACATTGAGGGCCTTTTGCAAAGGGCACGGGGGTGGGGGTGAGGGTCATGTATTACTCTTTGCTACCACCTCACAAGGCAGTGATGTGATGGAGACTTTCTCCCAAAGTACAAATGGCCCTAAGCTAAATCTTTAGGCAGATCCTGATGGCAGTTGGAGGAGACAGTGTTGCGAATATTATTCAATGATTCTGTCTTCTTGTCCTAAGGCTCCCAGGCCTAAACAGGCAGGTAGACTTCTGGTACCTTGGTGCTGCCTGCTGGGCAGAAGGTACAGAGTTCCAGCACAGATGACCTCTCCTTGCTCTGACTGGAATAATCTAGCCCCTCAGTCATCAGCCCTTTTTCCTGGGCTGGTCATTCCTTTAATGAATAGTCCTTTCCAAATCTATGTCATCATAACCATGGGGACTGTGGCCTTAGAATGTGTCATTTCATGAGATTATGACTGCGTGAATTCTTCAGGGTTTGATCTGTAATCATAAAACTGATCCAGATAGGACATACTTCTACACATTTCTCTAATTGGTAATTTTGTTGTTGTTGTTGTTGTTGTTGTTTTATATAGGAGTCTACATTGTTTAGACCAGTGTTCCTCAACGTTGAACATTCTTATAAATTATCCATGGGTCTTGGTAAAATGTAGACACTGATTCAGTAGGTCTTTGAGGAGAGTTCTGAGATCATGCATGTCTAACAATGCCCCGGATGATAAGGTGCCTCTGAGTAGCAACAGTGGGGGGGTCAGCCCCTAGCTGGGGTCCACCTGGAAACATTTCTTTGAATTTGCTAACATTGGTAATTAGAAGATTTGAAGGCAGCAAGCTCATTTTCAAGTCGAAAATGATAAAATCGCTATTCATGACAAATGAAGGAAAAGGTTTCTTAGCAAAACTGCAATGTTCACCTTTACATGACACAAGGGTGAGTGGGAAAAGTGAACAGCAGACATTCCCAGGAAGGCAGCTCTCTGGTGAGGGAAGAGAGTTTGAACAAAGGGATGTGAGGTGTGCCAAAGCTATCATGGCTAAAAAGTCAACTCTATTATTTTTTGCATGTGTCATTTGGGATTTGACCTGCCTAAAGAGTTATGTCTCTTTGCTGGTAATTCCACATTCTGAATGAAGATAATCTGAGATTTGTCCCCCAGTGGCTTCATAGGAATGAAATGTGAAGTGCCATTGTGCTCTTTCCGGGTTGGCCTTGGGCTGAACCTGACAGTGTAGAAATAAGAACCTGTAGAGAGTATTAAATCAGAATGTTGGGAGTCCAAGACCAATCACTGCTCCAAACTGACAGTCTAGGCAAGCACAGGTAAAGGAGAACTTAAATTCAGTTACATGAGGCGAAGGCAATCTTGGCCATGGAGAGATGATGCCTTTTAGGCTCCTTTTAGCTGACTTTGAATTCTGTCTCTACCATTTTACCAGCTCTGTGAACTTGGGCAAGTTACTTGGCACTTTTTGGTCTCATTTTTCATCATCTGTGTAATGAATACAATAACAATACCTTCAAAATTGTCTTCAGTTTTAAATAAGATGGTATATACCAAAAGCCAGTTCCCATGAGTGCATTCAAATTAAGCTTTGATTGACACCATAGATGTGTTATTAAAGGCTTGGGTGAAATGAAACATTGTAGAATAAGTTACCTAGTAACGATAGCAGTTTGTAAATGTTGGGAATGGGATTTGAAGCCAAGACTGCAGAGTCTGTATGGATGACCACTGCAAGACCTTGGTGTGTCCCTCTCGCCTACTGTGAACCACTCTCCCCCATTCCGAACACTTGTTTTATAATATAGAACAATTCCAACAGAAACCCTGCAAAGCAGCCCAGGGCAAAGTTGAGTGTAGGATGTGGGTTCAAGCCTGGTTCTGTAACTAAATGGTACGATGCAGGCAAGTTACTTCACTGAAATCATTTTTCCTCATTTGAAAAATACAACGGAGTTAGAGATGTTACCCCATACATTTGAGAATCAAATGAGACCACCAACCTATCTGACTCATTGTAAATGTTCGATAATTATCATAGTTCTGTGGCATAAGCAATAATTGAGGGAGACTGTTTTTCTACTCAATTGTGGAAAAAATTCAATACCATCCATTAACATAATTGGTATACAAAATTTATACAAAACAGAAAAATAGGTAGTATTTTCTTTCCTACATTTGTTTTTTTAATGTTTATTTCTTTATCTTTGAGAGAGTGTTCATGGGTGCATGCATGAGATGGGGAGAGGCAGAGGGAGGGAAAGAAAGAATCCCAAGCAGTGGGTTGGTGAACCCACGAACTGTGAGATCATGACCTGAGTTGAAATCATGAATCAGATACTTAAGTGACTGAACCACTGAGGTGCCCCCCTACCTTGTAAAAACAACATCTCAGGCTGTTGAACGGATTCTGTATCTTTTGCTGACCCTCCAGTAGCTGAAATATGGTGCAAGGAAAGTGATATCCTTTATGGTGAATCAGGAAAATCTCTACAATGGTGTCTTCTTGATACTATTAATTCCCTAGTAAAACATCATGAGATCTCAGAGGTGCCTGCCCAGGGACACAACAGGATAGGGTAAACATCCATGTATTCCTGCTCGCTGCTGACTCGTGCATCTGGGGAGGAAGTGGAAAATCCATTTGAGATGTGCCAAAACATGCTTAAATTGGCTCGCACACCGCAATGGCCAAACTGTTTTTATCAATGGCATCATGCAAAAAAATCAAAAGCAATTTGTTCAAACCTCCCTGTTGATTTCATTTGGGGATAGGGAGGCATAAGTGATGTTTGAAACATTTTCACATCCAAGCGGCTGTCTCAGAGTGTTCCCTTGGGAGGAAGTATAGGTTATTTCCTTCCTATTTTTCATTTGAGAAATAGCCTTACTTTAAGAACAGCAAACTGTCCAAACGTGATTTGTGAGGTTGATAGAAGCCATTTGTATCTAAATAGCACAAATGCATGTCTTAAAAGCATAAAGAAAATAGGAGAATTTGAGATCCAATCCATTCATTTATTCTTTCGTTCTACAAGTGTTCTTAGGCCTCTGTTTGTGTCACGCATGGGAGATACAGCAATGGTAACATGTCCTGAGTATTTACCTGCCTGATATTGCCCTAGTAGCTTTATATACATTACTATGTAATTTAGTCTTTACCAAGCATGTATTTGGTGAGGACTATGATGGTTCTGTATGAATAGATGAGGCCTTTGCTTACTGTAACTTAGATGCATTCACACACCTAGTGTCCAGTGTTGGACCTAGAAAGGATAACCCAGGCTGACCCCAGAAGTCAGGCCCTAACTAACACCTTGTGCTGCCTTCCAAAACAGATGTGACCTTGTATCCTGGAGGGCTCAGTCTAGCAGAGGGGCTGTGCCGTCAGGGGGTTGCAAGGGGGGAAGTGCAGGGCATTTGGAGAACAGCCTTGGGACACTTACTCTGGATCCCAGGGCATGAGTAAGCGCCCTGGAGAAAGGGACATCTACATGGGGACTGAAGAGTGGGAATGGTGAGACACAGGGAAAAGGCAGGAGCAGAGGAGAAGGGAGAGAGCTCATGACTTGCATGTGAGTGATCATGTGGTCCATTGCAGACCTGAATATAGTTTGGAATGGCTGCAGTCGAGAGCTAAGGCTGTGGGGAAGGAGTAAGATGAGTCTGGAGAGCGGGCGTGGTTGAACAAGTGTGGGCATCTTGAGTTTGTGTCTCAACTTTCATTCTTACTCACTGTCAGGAGTAACAGACTTAGTCACCCTTGACTCCATCTCCCACATGGGTAGACAGTGGATACCCCATTTCACAGCATTGTTGTGAAATTGCACAAAATAATAATGGACATGAAACTAGTCTTTATCATTCAAGGAGACACCCAAAATTGAACCTAATTATTTTAGATTCATGAGAAGCCTCTTTGTATATAATCATCGATTCTCTTGTCCAGCTCTTAAGGAAAAGTGAATCATGTTCTTAGTTAAGTTCTGTCAGTTGAGTAACCTATCCAAATGACGTTACACAAGTCATCATCGAATTCAGGCCTTAACAGTCTCATTTATAAATGAGGTAATAAGCTTCAAAGCCTTTTGAGTGCTAACCTATGAGAAACTTCTAGAGCCAAGTTACCTAGTTCAAATCCTGACTCTCCCATGAACTTGCTGTGTGATTTTGGACAAGTTACTTAACCTCTCTGTACTTTAATGTCCTCATTGGTAAAATCAGGATAATTGTAGTAACTATGTGATAGAAATATTATGAACATTAGCTATGTATGAAGTGCTTAGAAAAAGTAGTGCCTGATAGTAGGCACTATTTTTTTTAACTTTATTTATTTATTTATTTTAAATCCAAGTTAGTTGACATATAGTGAAATAATGGTTTCAGGAGTAGAATTTAGTGATTCATTTCTTACATATACAGCCAGTGCTCATCCCAACAAGTACCCTTCTTAATGGCCATCACCCATTTAGTCCATCCCCCTACCTACCACCCCTGCAGCAACCCTCAGTTTCTTCTCTTTAGTTAAGAGTCTCTTATGGTTTGCTTCCCTTTCTCTTTTTATCTTATTTTTCCTTCCCTTCCCCTATGTTAATCTGTTTTGTCTCTTAAATCCCACATATGAGTGAAGTCATATATTTGTCTGCCTCTGACTTATGTCCCTTAGCATGATACACTCTAGTTCCATCTACGTTGTTACAAATGGCAAGATTTCATTCTTTTTAATCACCAAGTAGTGTTCCAGTGTGTGTATATAAGGAATGCAGTGCCTGATAGTAGGCACTACTAAAAGGTACTTATTAAAAATAAATTGGGGCGCCTGGGTGGCTCAGTTGGTTAAGCCTCCGGCTTCGGCTCAGGTCAGATCTCACGTTTGTGGGTTCGAGCCCCGCGTCAGGCTCTGTGCTGACAGCTAGCTCAGAGCCTGGAGCCTGCTTCCGGTTCTGTCTCCTTCTCTCTCTGCCTCTCCCCCTCTCATGCTCTGTCTCTCTCTGTATCAAAAATAAATAAAACATTAAAAAAAATTTTTTTAAATAAATAAATAAAAGATACTTATTGTTTTCATGGACCAGTCAAGTCACATGACATTAGTCTGTGTGTACTGTGTACAAGCTGGGCTCCTGTGTCATCAAAGTTCAGTATGGAAGGTTGTAGACCCCCTTTATGAGCAGGGCAGAGAATGATGAACCTGCAGCTGTGGATGCAGGAGGTGGCACTGGACAGCAGCGGGACTCTGCTATGACTGTTTCTACCTAAGGAAACAGGAGCTTAAAAGGCACAAGGTCTGAAGTAATAAAGAACCACAGAGAGGGGGTGTGGTGGGGAGGAAAAGCCCCATTGGAGTTGAGCCTCAGGGAATCTCTATTCCTTTTCAGAATACAATGCTGAGTGAGAAGTCCATGGTCAGCTAAACAGTCTTCACACAAAGGAGCAGAAAATATAAACAAACCAGGTAGAAAGGAACAATGGCATAAAATGGTCAGAAAAGATTCTCACAGGAGCCCAGGATCAGGTCACAAAGAGCAGGAGTTGCACGTGGTAGGATTGCTCATGGAAGCACCTTGTTGTCATGTCACAGTGAGTGGGAGCCCTGTCAAGTCCCCCTGCCCGTCCCTGCCTTCCCTGCATGGTTGATCCATTTCCTTACCAGTGAGCAAGCTGCCACTCATGTCCGTCCTGCACAGATCAGCACAGCAGTGTTGGCATTTGTTTATCTTTGGGAAGGATATTGACCTCTGCTAAGTACCCACAGCCTTGACATACATCATTTAATATTCCTAACAACCCTTCAAAGTAAATACTTTTGGGGGTGCTTGGGTGGCTCAGTCAGTTAAGTGTCCAGCTTTGGCTCAGGTCATGATCTCATGGTTCACAAGTTCGAGCCCCATGTGGGGCTGTGTGCTGACAGCTCTGAGCCTGGAGCTTCTTCAGATTCTGTCTCCCTCTCTCTCTTCCCCTCCCCTGAGCGCACTCTGTCTGTCTGTCTGTCTCTCTCTCTCTCTCAAAAGTGGATAAACACTAAAAAAATAAAGTAATTGCTTTTGCTTCCTAATTACAGACAAGTAAGCAGAGATGTTTCACAGGTTAAGTAACTCATTCAAAGAAGTCTACTCACTGGCAAAGGCTGGCTTCACGCCCAGCACTGTCTTCTTCCAGAGCTCACAGTGCCCTTTCATCTATACCGTTCTCCCTCGAGGGTTGCCCCATGTCACTGTGTTGTCATCTGCACCAAAGGTATTTATGTGGGTGTCCTGGCAGGGCACCAGGCCTGGGTCAGCAGGCACAGAGGAGAATGGGCAGATAAACCCAAAGCTGAGCCCTTCTGAGTGTAGTTCAAGGCATGGTCTGTGCCCACAGGGAAACCCTCTAAGTACAGAATTAGCCTCTTTCAAGCCGTCTGTCTGAAAGCCACAGAGGAGGCAGGAAGGCTGATTCACCCATGGTCCTCAGCAGGCTTGGTCCTAGGCTGAAACTCCACAGCGATCTAAACCTTAGGGTACAGAGTGCTTTGTTATTGATTTCTAATTAAGGTGCCTCCTGGTCAGAAAATTTGTTCTATAGGATATTGTGCCTTTTTACTTATAGAGATGTGCTGTGTGGCTTAATAAGGGAGACAGTGTGCCTGAATATATGCTCATATAGCTGGGTACAGGGATCCATTAAAGTCCAAGAGAGCTTTAATTGTGTTATTCAGATTTTCTTTATTTGTCCTTAGTCATTTTTGATTTGTTTGATGAATTGGCTTCTGAAAGTTTTTACTATGCTTGTGGATTTGTCAGTTTCTTTAATTCTATCAGTTTCTGTTTTGTGGATTTTGAAGCACTGTTGTTAGATGCATATACAAGTTCAAGATTACTCTTTTTTTTTTTAAATTAATTTATTTATTTTGAGAGAGAGGGAGAAGGAGAATCCCAAACAGGTTCTGTGCTGTCAGTGCAGAGCCTGACACAGGACTCAATCCCACAAATTGCCAGATCATGACCTGAGCTGAAATAAGAGTCAGACATTGAACTGACTGAGCCACCAGGTGCCTCCCATTTTTCAGTCATTATGAAAAGATCATATTTATCTCTAAAATTTTGTCTTGGCTTGAAAGTAAATTATTTTTTTTTGATATAAATATTGCAATACCAGCTTCTTTCAAATACTGTAAGTCTGGCATCTTTCTCACCCTTATTCTCAATCTTATGTGTCATTACATTTAATGTATAGCTCATGAAAAATATATTTTAATTCATTCTGAGATTCTCTGGTTTTTGACATATATTTGGCATAATCTATCTTTCCTTTATGCTGTGATTTTTATTTGGACTTTCCCCTCTCTTTTATGTCTTTTTACTTCCATTTTCTCCTGCCCTCCATGTTTAAGAAAATTATATATTCTTTTTATTTATTTTTTATTTTTGAGCAAGAGAGACAGGGTGCACAAGCAGGAGAGGGGGGCAGAGGGAGAGAGAGAGAGAATATTAAGCAGGCTCCTCATGCAGAGCTGGACATGGGGCTCAATCCCACGATCCTGGAATGATGACCTGAGCCAAAATCAAGAGTCAGACACTCAACCAACTGGGCTAGCCAGGCACCCCAGAAAGTCATATATTATTCTGATTATCTTCTCTGAGTGGTGATCCTTAAATTTTAAAAATGGACTTAACTTGTATGTCAATTATATCTCAATAAAGCTGAAAATTTGTTAAATTGGCTTACCTTAAAGTTACTTCCCCCCTTCCCCCAATTCTTGTAATTGTGACTCTCTGTAGATCATGGTGTAAGTTAAGGGAATTCAGAAACTATTGTGGCTGGAAGAATGTTAGAACATTTTATTCACACATCTTGTTCCATAAACCAAGGAACTCAGGCAATGTTATGTTCCAAGACTGACACCAAGACAGATATTTCCAAAATGGTTTTATCCCCAGTGAACACTTTTCCAGTATTGATTGCCCAGTCCCATAACCATGTCAGTATGTGTGTGTGTGTGTGTGTGTGTGTGTGTGTGTGTGTGTATAGTACACATATAGTGATATATATTTATACATATGGTAATTTATATAGTAATATATATGTAATTATATATTATAATATAACAAATATATAATTATATGTATACTTAAAGGGAAGATACTGGGTCCCATCATTGCCTTATTGCTCAATATTCTAATATTTACACCATTAGTAATAAGTCCAGCATGCTAATTCCATTTGAGAAATGCTTGGGGCATTCTAAAGCAAATAGAATTACCTGGATCCACACAACTGAAAAGACCACTACCCAGAAGGGACAAGTCATTTGGCAAATGACTAACCATTTCTATTCTTTTCCACTTCGAGAAAACTTGGTAGGGATTGGAGAAGACTGGCTGATTCATTGTTAATATAGTTTACGGTTAATTTCAGATCTAAGTTTGGTAACAGATATTAATCAACATAAAGTCCTTTTCTTTTCCACTAGTTGTATGGAAAAACATGTATATATGGATGGTGTGTATATACTTACAGTTTTACAGAAGAAATGACTATTTCTCCCGTCACATTCTTCAAAACCTTAACAAAGTTTGAAACCCATTAGCTGTCATTGTTGTTTAGATCCTACAGCTAAGCTGACTCCTGGCAAATGCCAGCCATCCTCTTCTGAATTCATAGTTCACTTGCTCCTGGAGAAAGTGTGTCCCCTCATCTTCTCACTTGTTTGTTTTCTCTCTTTTAAAAGCTTCTTTCCTACCAGCTACTCTAACCATGACTGTGGACAGGGGAGATAATGTGAACATATCTTTCAAAAAGGTGTTGATTAAAGAAGAAGATGCAGTGATTTACAAAAATGGTGAGTATGTGTTTCGTTTCCTTCCAGCACCATGATGTGAGATATCAGATAGTGTAAAACATGTTGGGTCAATACGCTGGTGCAGTCTGGCGGGCAGATGTTTGAAGCAAAACACTATGATGGAAGCCCATTGAATGTTATTAAAGAAGCTCTATAGGCAGCACGGTTGGTAGATAGCAAAGTAGAGATTCAGATACATATGTGAATGTACACACATTCTATATTTAGGGATGTATAATTCAAAATTGTGAATGTACAATAAAACCCCATCATGATGTGATAAGTGAGGTCCCAAATCCAGCCATGTAAAGTGTGAGGTTGTTTGATTGCGAGGTCAAGGAAATGACCAGACTGACCCTGAGAAGCCAACTGGTGGTGGTTGGGAGAGTCCAACTGTGCTGCACAAATCTGTCCAGGTCCAACTATGGTTTGGCACCACCTGGTGGCAGTTGCCTGACCCAGGTGAAATATTGATGAGGACCATTCTGAGACCTGTGGATGGATGGGACTTCCAGATTGGTGTTTGTTTCTAGGTATCTCCTGGTCACTTGATTAGTTGGCAGGGGCACCTTTGCCTGTTCATCTCTTCCTGCAGAAGATAAGCACTTCAGCCTTACCTCCATCTTCATAAGTTTGGTGGTAGATCGTGTAGACTAACTTGTCTGCTCTATCATCATATGTTTCTCATTTTTTGGGGAGAGTATTGAATAGCTTGGCCTTTTCATTCTTCTACTACATCCAATATGCTAGAGCACATTTTCTATATCTGGTCAGGGAGAACTGAGGAGGTGGATGGGCCACAGGGGGAAACAGGAGTGTCTGCATGTAACCAACCCACTGCTCTCCACCCTTCTCCCTTTACCAGGTTCCTTCATCCACTCAGTGCCCCGGCATGAAGTACCTGATATTTTAGAAGTGCATCTGCCTCATGCTCAGCCCCAGGATGCTGGAGTGTACTCAGCCAGGTACATAGGAGGAAACCTCTTCACCTCGGCCTTCACCAGGCTGATAGTCCGGAGTAAGTGACTGAGAGGCCACAGTCTGTGATGATTTGGTTGTTAGGACTTATAGCTACAAGTAACAGAAGCTTATTCTGGCTTCTTAAGCAAAAACCAGGGACTGGTTGGAAGTGTATTAAGGACTCTGAAAAATTGGTGGAACAGCTAACAAGCAAGGTTCCAGAAAAGATGGGCCCCAGATGGACTTTCTCTCTAGGATGCTACTCTTAGCCTAACTGTGCTTCAGCAATGTTTCTTTTACTTCCAAAATTTGAATTCCCAGGGTAAAGAATCAGACTGGCCTAACATGTGCCAGATTTCTCCTGGTCTAGACTAATGAGCTTTAGTCAAGGGTGGAACCACATACCTCTGTGCAGACCCTAGGACCTCACACTTAAATAGCAGCATCAATCCATAGAGAGGGGGAATCACAGTGAGTTGCATAGTCTCCCTGAAAGGTATCTGATACATGGGGAGGAATGGAGTCTTTTAGGTAGGTCTACTATCTAAACATTAAGTCTCCTATAAATCCCACTATTTAACACTCAAAGGGGATTTCTGTTTTCACGTTTGAAAAAATGTGCATGAATTAGAACTAGTAAAATTTCCCCACCCTCTTACAACTACCAAAGGTGGGGGGGGGGAGTAACCATCCACCATTAGTTTTTATAAGACATTGATTTATAGAAAAAAACTTGCCTTGAATTTTCCCAGCTATACTGAGACCTTAAATGCTCAGGTCTAAGTATTTGACTGCTCTGACATTCTTCTAATGATTGGAATCTCTAACTCATGAACAGTTTTGCTTTTGCTTTGTATTATATTTATTTATTCATTCATCTGTTTGTTCATTCAACAAATATATATTGATCAAACCCTCCGCCCAGCATTATGTTGGTATGAAAATGCAAGGATAATAAGATGAATCACTGTCCTTTGGGAAATTCTCAGAACAGTTACATAGGTAAGCAGATAAATGGTTTTGCATTATGATAGTAGAAGTATGAAAAGTGTGGTTCATTTGTTTTGGGCAGGTGATATCTTCTTTATTCTACTGCTCTCATTGAGAGTCCAAATGGCAAGAGCACATTTTGTCTTCATTTCATTTAGACGCTTTCTCTCAAATCCAGTATAGCACCAGGTATCAGTGGTACTCAGAGTCTGGAGTATAAGAGGCACATTTTCTAGTAATCTCAGAAACATCAGATGTTGACATTTGGTAAAAGACTTAACTTTCTTTTATTTTTCTTTTTAAAGTTTATTTATTGTGTGTGTGTGTGTGTGTGTGTGTGTGTGTGTGTGTGTGTGTGAGAGAGAGAGAGAGAGAGAGAGAGGGAGGGGGGGAGGGAGAGGGAGAGTGTGCGGGGGGGGGGGGGGCAGAGAGAGAGAGAAGGAGAGAGAGGGAGAGAGAGAGAATCCCAAGTAGGCTCTGTGCTGTCCGTGCAGAGCCTGACGTGGGACTTGATCTCACAAACCTCAAGATGGTGACCTGAGCCGAAACCAAGAGTTGGGCACTTAACTGACTGAGCCACCCAGGAACCCTTAACCTTTTTTTAAAATGTGAAAAACACAATGCAATATAGACTAGAATTTGAAACTCATCTGATTTTTAAAGATAAAGTGAAAGATTTCAAACATACTTTGATGTTTTAAGAAATGAGGTATAGCTGAAGGCATTTGTCCATTTCTCATAACTGTAGGGTGTCTCTCCAGGATGAATTGAAACCTAGGAATAATAGGTGCATAAAGATGTTGTACACAAATCACACTAGTTATATGTATAGGATTTCTCTCTAATATAAATTCTCTCTCTGACAAAAGATCTCTCACAACCATTGAGTTTATAGGATTTCTCTCTGCATGCATGAACATTTTGTTTCCTGAAATATAAAAGCTCAGGGCTTTTGAAGAAAATCACAGAAGCCTGATTGTATACTTGTTGCCTATCAACAAACTTTCTTTCCTGGCTTCTTCATCTCCAAGAGGTCACCCCAATTTCTTCCCTAAACTTTATTCTTTTATCCTTTCCAGGATTAGGGGAGAAGCTGGGACAGATGTATAGATAGATATACAGCTAGAGACAGGTTAATATAAGAGGAAGCCCATTATCATCTCCACAGGCTGCCATCGTTAGTCTTCAACATGCACAGAAGACCTGTGGTCTGGCTCTCAAGAAATCACGAATCACACAGAAGTATTTTCCCCTTCATATATTAAGGCATGTAAATATTAGCTGTTAGACATTTTGTAGCTTTATCTATTAAGTGGAAGTCTGTAAGAAAGGGTCTGGGTAGTCAGTCTTCCTGATTATTTTAGAGAAAATACTGATAAACCAGGAGTTCTTGCCAAAGCAATTATAAAGTTACATCAGCTGTAGGCACAGGTCCAAGCTTACCACCGTGAGACTAATATTCAGGGACAAAGACACCAGTTCCTTTCAGATGAAAAATTAAATTCCTGACCACAAAGGGTCATCCCAATCCTTCTGAGTTTTTTTCCCTATATCAGAAGGTGTCCTTAGTTATAAGTAACCATCTAAAATCACCAAGTGTTAGAAAAAAGTATCCATGAAAAAGAATCTAGAAGCATTATGCCATTCTTGTATTTTCGGTTCTGTGTGTCTTATTTCACTTCTTATATGTTTTTGAAAAAATAGGTGGATGCTACTGGCTTCTGTTTTCTTTTTTAGCTGCATCTTTTCTCTAGGTAACGCAGCCTGGAGGTTCTCATACCCTGGCATGCGTTATCTGGAGGACTCGGTAAGCACAGATGGCTAGGCCACCTCCAGAGTTCTCACTCAGCAGTAGGTCAGGGATGGGGTGTACGTTTGAGATTTGCATCTCCAGCAGATTTCCAGGTGCTGGAGAAGCTATTGGCCAGGGATCACACTTTGAAAACCATTGCTCTATCTTTGACCATTCCTGCAGCTCTTGAACATGCTAGGCTTTCCTCCCCTATCTCACTTTTGCTTGGAACACCCTCTGCAGCCTGTCTTCTTTGCTAATTACGTGAGCAGATTCAGCTCACACACACCTCCTCTGGAAAGCCTTCCCCAAGACAGGATTAGATACTCCTTGTCTTTGTTTCTATCCTTATTTCCTGTTTACATGTCTGTTTCACATATAAGACCATTAGCTTTTAGAGAACAAAGATTATATTCTGTTTATCTTCATTTACCATAGTCTACCCAAATGACTAACAGGTCATGGGTGCTCAATAAAAGTTTGCTGAATTAATGCACTCTACTTACCAGAGCCTTATTTTCCTTAAAAGGATGTGAAGCTCAGAAGTGGGGACCTGAATGTAATCGCGTCTGTACTGTTTGTATGAACAATGGTATCTGCCATGAAGATACCGGAGAATGCATTTGCCCACCTGGTTTTATGGGGAGGACATGTGAAAAGGGTAAGTCAAGAGTACTTGCTGAATGAGTTGTGGTTTTCAAAAGCTGTCCTTGCCAGATTTAGAATTTGAACTCTGGACACAATTGGGAACAGAAGCTAAATGGCCCCTGTTAGGCCATATGGTAACTTGGTGTGAATTGGAAAAAACATATCCATTTCTAGGGGTTCTTGATTGCCAGTCACTGAAAAGCTGTTCATGCCACAGCTTAGATCAGCTTATTTTCCATATTCACAAGTCTAGGAGAGACCCTTTAAAAGAAAACTCCTACATTTCAAGGGGTTGACTATTTGACTCTGAGTCCTCTTTTTCTCTCCCTCCAAGCTTGTGAACTGCACACATTTGGCAGAACTTGTAAAGAAAGGTGTAGTGGACCAGAGGGATGCAAGTCTTATGTGTTCTGTCTCCCAGACCCCTATGGGTGTTCCTGTGCCACGGGGTGGCAGGGTCTGCAGTGTAATGAAGGTAAGTATCAGTCACACCCCTGAACAGAGAAAGTTCTAGCAGGTTTACCAAGGAGGTCCAGCTTGCTGGAAATAATAGTGTGGGATATACCTGGACTATCCAGCCAGCAATCCATTGCTAAGCTACAGGGTTTTGAATCATGGATGTTTTCATCCAGATTAATTATGTTTTCATAATTAAGACTCTGGACCTTATAGATTTTGCTCTCATACACATCATTTGGGGTTCTTATTAAAACACTAATTCCATAGGTCTGGACTGGCACCTGGACATCTGCATTTCTAACAAGCTACCAGGTGGTGCTCATCTGTTGGTTTTCAGACCGTACTTGGAGTTGGAAGGCCGTAGAGGATTTGTATTTTCAGGGGGATAGAGATATCAGTACCCTTAGGTCTGATACAGACAGGATTTGGGATTTGAAAATAGAGGAAGATCTTTTCTCCTGTGGCCCTTACTTAGGCAGTCCTGGTTGCATATTTTTGGTGTTATGATGTTTTAATTGTTGAGCTTGAACACCTTGTTAATTGTTGGCTTTAACTTCACCTACTCAAAGAGTCCCTCTGCCCTTTCTAAAATATACCTTCCTGTTCAGTGAGGCTGAGGGGTATGTGTTTCACATCCTTCCAGTCTGGTTTCACATGTCCTGCGGTACAGTAGCTTGCCACGAATATTCAGTCAAGGTTGCCAGACCCTCTCTCATGAATGCTAATGTGGTGAATTGACCAGAGCTCCAAGGTTTGTCAGTGTTTACCTCACAAAGTCAGCTGCTTCCACATCTGGCATATTGACAGCTATGATGGAGTCCCAGCAACTTGGTAACAAAGCCCTGGGGCCAAGCAGTTCTGTAGAAATAGGAGCAAGCCACATATGTAATTGAACACTTCCTAGTAGTCCACTTTAATAGAAGTTAAAAGCAACAGTGGAGATAATTTTTAGGATTTTATGTCACCCAATCAATAACTCAGAGAGACAAAGAAAACTTGCCCCCTACAGCCTGAGTTTTCACCCTTCCCCTGTGTTAACAGTGGATCTGCTGTCTTTGTCCACAGCGTGCCAGCCTGGTTTTTATGGGCCAGACTGTAAGCTTACTTGCAGGTGCAGCCATGGGGAGACGTGTGATCGGTTCCAGGGATGTCTCTGCTCTCCAGAACGCCAAGGTCTCCAGTGTGAGAAAGAAGGTAAAGCAAGGTAACACTGTAGTTCGGGCCATGTTCAGCATGTCTGAACTGAGCTTTGCTGGTTATAATTATAGCCCCAGCAGGCCCACCATCCTCAAGCCACTTCTATTTCCATCCAGAAGTTGGGAAGAATATATCCCAAGTTCTAAAGGAAAATATTCTAGTTCTTTTCTGGCCCTCATACTGTCCTTCATCTCTCCTTCCACTAGGAGTAAACCATAGACACTTTGTGGCACATTAAGTGACGATTGGCTAGCTGGGGGCTCTTTCTGTCTCTTATCCCTTCTCTGGGACCTGTCTTTTCTTTGGATATGCACAACAGGGAAGAACTACGTTGGAGGGATTTGGCTATTTTTGAAAAGAAATATTAAAAAAAGAAAAAGGAAAAACAAAAAGATTACCCTCAAGATGAAATTTTAAATAATTCTAGTTCAGAAATTACCCTAGAACAAAGCCTGGCCCACAGACCAAATCCAACCTACTTTTTAAAAAAATGTTTATTTAAATATTTATTTTGAGACAGAACCAGCAGGAAAGGGGTCAGGGTAGCGGGGGGGGACAGAGGATCTGAAGCAGGCTCTGTGCTGACAGCAGAGAGCTTGATGTAGGGCTTGAACTCATGAACCATGTGATTATGACCTGAGCTGAATGAAGTCAAGACGCTTAACTGACTAAGCCATCCAGGTGCCTCCCAATCCACTATTTTTAACAGATTTATTGAGATAGAATTTTTATACCATGGAGTTCATCCCCTTTAAAGGTACAATTCAATAATTTTTTGGTATATTTAGGGTTGTGCAACCATCACCATAATCTAATTTTAGAATGTTTCTGCCATACCAAAAGAAACCTTGTACCTATTGGCTGTAACTCCCATTTTTTGCTCCTTCCAGCCCCTGGCAGTCATTAATTTACTTTATGTCTTTATAGATGTACTTATTCTTGACATTTCATAAACTATAAATGGGATTATACATTATGTTGTCTTTTGTGGCTGGCTTTGTTCACTGACTATACTGTTTTAAAGTTTAATTCTATTGTAGCATATATCACTATTCTGTTCCTTTTTATTTCCCTACCATCTGTTGTGATAAGGAAAATTTTACTGGAACTCAGCCACACTAATTCCTTTAGAACATATAATGCATGGCTGCTTTCACACCACAGCAGAGTTGAGTGGTAAGTTACTACAGAACTTTTGGCTTGCAAAGCTGAAAATATGTACTGTCTAGGCCTTTACAGAAAATGTTGGCCAACTCTCGCCCTAGAATATACATTTTAAAATTAAAAGAAGCATATTTTTGCATATTTTCAAATTTTAAAAATAACAAACACATAGTACCCTCTCAAGCTATAAATGTCATTGTTACAGAAAGAAATACACTCAGAGCAGCAAGACCAAGAGCTTCACCGCTTTATCTCAGTTTGTTTTAAAAATCAGAACAGAGGGGCACCTGGGTGGCTCAGTTGGTTTAGCATCTGACTGGCTCAGGGCATGATCTCACAGTTCATGGGTTTGAGCCCCATGTTGGGCTCTGTGCTGACAGCTCAGAGCCTGGAGCCTGCTTTGGATTCTGTGTGTGTATATCTTTCTTTCTGCCTCTCCCCTGCTCATTCCCTGTCACTTTCTGTCTCTCAAAAATAAATAAATGTTAAAAAAATAAAGTCAGAACAGATACAGGAGGAAAATACCAACAACTGTTTTCTCAAGGCTTTGGCTTAGCTCTGCATATTCACTTCTTTCCCCTGTGTGTGGACTCTGCTGCAGAGCGTGAACCTGGGAGGGTCTAGGAAGGGAGAGAAAGGTCTTGGAACTGCCAGAGGATTGCATTGAAAATAGAAAAGTGACAAGCTGAAGGATTTGAATTTTCAATTTTATGCCTGCCTTTTCTGTTCTAAGCCTGATGTTGCAAAAGGTGTGAGAACCTCAGACCCAGACCCTGGCCCCTGAGCTTTCAGAGGGCAGTCTTCTTCCCCCCAGTTCTGCTCTACCTCCCCTGCACCTGTGACCACAGGAAAGGCAAGGCGACAATGAAGGAAAGACATAACAGGCTTAAAAGTATCAGAGCACTTTTGGGACACCTGGATGGCTCAGGCGGTTAAGCATCCAACTCTTGGTTTCGGCTCAGGTCATGATCTCACAGTTCTAGAGTTCGAGCCCTCCATTGGACTCCATGTTGACAGTGTGGAGCCTACTTGGGATTCTCTCTCTCCCTCTCTGTCAGCCCCTCCCCAACTCACTCTCTCTGACCCTCTCTCAAAAACAAATACACTTTATAAAAATGAAAATGAAAATGAAAAAAAGTATCAAAGCACATTTTAAAATTCCTACTTGAGTATGTTCTGAGGCTGAAAAATCTGGTAGATTCTAATCACAATCCCTTCAAGTCTACAGATATATCAAGGAATTACCTTTAGAGTTATTAGACCTTTTCCCTTCCTGCTCCATACCCATTCCTCATCACGTTTAGGCCTGAGAAACAGGATATCAATATAAAATGTCAATATTGTGTTTGCCACGTGCCCCCCCCCCCATAAAAGAGCATGTAAGTCTCTGCTGCTCTGGGGACACTTACATCACTCACATCCCACTAAGTGGTGGACTGCTTTCTGTCTCCTTTCGCGTTTACTTACAAAGGGTCTGAGGTTCTCTAAGACCCTACAATTCAGAATAAAACTGTTCTATTTCAGGATTATCCATTCTCTACTACATAGGTATTAGGCAAGAAGTCTTGATGCCCTTGTTGCTACCAGAAACCTTTTCTTTCAGTATCAGCAGCAACACTTTTGATTTGGCTGTTGTCTAGAAGCCAATCTGAGGCAGTTATAGTCTACCTCTTGCATGTAAATGTGAATGTTTTTAATCTTCTGCTACTTGGAGATTCCCCGTCAATGAGATATGTCTTGTATATCAAAATGGAGGATCAGCAATAGGTGGGGTTGTTGGCTGAGTCAACAAGAACCCAGTTTTTGTGTTTCTTTTTCTTTGCTTTTGTTTTTGTTAAAATTCTCTTAAAAAGTAAAAGGAACTGAAAAGTAAGGCCAGGGGATGTGGCCATGATGATCATTTTGATATAGAGACTGTCCATCCCAGATCCACTGAGGAGAACACAGCATTATGACAGTGTGGACTCTGGATTTATACAGATCTGAGCTTCACTCTGGACTCAGAGCCTCAGTCTCCTCATCTGTAAAATGGAGACTACAATAGCATACCCGTACAAGTTTATTACATGATGGTAAAATGATATAACATTTGTAGAGTTCTTACCCAGGGCATGACTTGCTGAATGGTAGCTGTTTTTATTACTCTTGCTGTTGTGTTAAAGATGAGATGTCACAGTGCTGTTTTCTTCATGCAGGTATGCCAAGGATGGTCCCAAAGATAGAGGATTTGCCAGATCACATAGAAGTAAACAGTGGCAAATTTAATCCCATCTGCAAAGCATCTGGCTGGCCACTACCTGCTAATGAAGAAATGACTCTCGTGAAGCCAGATGGGACAGTGCTCCATGTAAGAGTTAGTCTTAATCTGTCTCCTGACACCACTAACAGCTTTCTAAGCAGTAATCCCCTCATTAAAGGCTAGATTCCACACAGGGCTTGCATCCTCCTAAGCCGGTGTGTTGTTAACTTTGACAAAAAGCCATGTCTCTGGGGAGGTAGAGCAGATTCAACACAGCCTGGCCAGTGCTACAGTGCAAGCTTGGAAATAAACCACCACAGTCTATCCACCGAGGTGGGCACTCATCCTGCAGAACTTTCCAACTGTGTGTTGAGAAGTATTATGTCAGCCTGTACAAGTCTCTACCCTCCTCGCAATATCCCCATGTTCTAACTTCTCCTATCAGAAGAATGAGGTGGTCTTGTGGCCACCAAAGTGTGTGGCAAGGTAGGTGTGGCCCCATGAGTCAGCAGGAGATTAATGTGTTACCTCTCAGGTGCTATCAGGAAATGGCACTTTGATGACTGGTCTACTTCTATTCTTTCTGGAGCAAAAATTAGCAGAGTGTAAAAGAGGGGAGTTCAGCACAGCCCTTTTGGCTCTAGATAAATCTGCTCCCATATTTTCCATTCAGAAACCATGATCCATGGAATCCCTTGGGTCTGAGGACATTCCTTGGTTCCCTTACTTCTTCACTCTGCCCTTGCTGCTGGTGCTCAGCTCTGGTTAGTGTGCTCTCATAGCAGTTCTTCTCTGCTGAAAAGACTAAGCAACTTTTCCAATATGTTTTCCTTCTTTCTCCTAACAATCCCAAATGTAGCACAGACAGGAGTTCCCCAAATTTCTCTGTGTCACGAGTGATCCTCAGGAAGTTGATGTATTTTCTTATCTAAAGATTTTGAAGTGGTTATCTTTTTCTCTCTCAAAGATGGTTGAACATCAACTTGACAATAGGGTAGATGTAAGTGACCTCTTGAGGGCAGGATAGGTAGAAAATGTGCCATTGTTGGTTTCTGCACATCAGATATTCTTGATTCCACTCAAAGAACTCATCAGTTGGTGAAAGCAGTTAACAGCTTCTTAATCTTTTCATGGGTTAATGGAAGTAAGAGCTACCATTTAGTGAGGGTCACCCATACTGTTATATAACATGTTGTTTAACTTTACCTGTCCCTCTTTGTAGAAGTGGAAATTGGCTGGGTGAAGTTGGGTAACTAAGGAATTGGTGAAAAGTGATGGAGCCGGGATGTGAATTGAGGTCCATGTGTCTCCAGAGTCCTGTTTTCCCCACAACACCACACTTGACAGCTCCTCAATCATTTTGGGAAGCCATTTTGTCCTCTCACCAGCCATCTCTGTATTAAACTGGGAAAAGGAAAAAATGTTACCAGAAGCACTTTAAAAGAACTAGATTCCTAGCTTGTAAGTGTTTACCCCACACTTTCAAACATACAAACACAACAGCAGGATCTGAGAGGGCATCAATCCAATATAAACTTTCAGGGCTACTACAATAGCTTTGGAAATAAGCCAATGATTATACTAGCATTGCATTTGGCTTCTTAATCTCTCCTAGAAAACTTCTTATCAAACAATGAGGTGGGGTCAGTGTTATGGACCTTTCATGTGTTTATGCCTCCCTAGAAGCTTTTGTTTGTTTTTGACCCTTCCAGCCAAAAGACTTCAACCACACGGGTCATCTGTCAGTAGCCACATTCACCATCCACCGGGTCCTCCCCCCTGACTCAGGGGTCTGGGTCTGCAGCGTGAACACAGTGGCTGGGATGGTAGAAAAGCCTTTCAACATTTCTGTTAAAGGTAAGCTCCATTTTCTAGAAGTAGAGCTGGCATCCTTGATGCACTGTGTTTATGTATCACTGGGTGCTGCTCCAAGGTAGAAATGTTATCTGAGCACTAAAATGCCTTTTGTATATTACCCATGATAGTAAATCTTAATAAAATTTTTTAATATGCATGAAAATGGAAGGGAGGGATTAAGTATATGACTTGTGGATTCACACAGTCCTGGGTTTGATTTTTGTCCCTACCAGCCAGATATTTGTCTATAGCCCTGAGCAAATGAATTTAACGTCTTTGAGCCTTTCTTTATTCAAAAATAAAGCTTAGTTTATCTACCTCTCAGGGTTACTGTGAAAATTTGTTAAATATGTAAAAACACTTGGAGTTGTGTCTGGAACAATATGTCTCATAGTGGTTATATTTCATGAAAAGTTTGACTTCATTATTGTTGTGACTTCCTATTCACTATTGCACAGAATAATTTGGAAAATACTCTGAGGATTACTTACTTATTATGAAGCCCAGACTATACTATATAATGAACATGAGTGATTTCTTTCACATATTCAGCATTGTGAGTATTCTTCCTGCTATGAATTAGTATTTCAAAATTCAAATTAACCTCAGTTGATGTATGTACACTCGTGACTTGAGTGGAAGAAGCAAAGTGGAGGCAAATCAAAGTTAGCTTGGCTGGTACACATGGATATACCACTAGGAAGTTTAAATTTGTCAGTTTCTTATGAACCACTTAGAAAGAAAGAGTTAACAGCTCTCTGAATCATGTTGTAGAAAGGTACTAGGCTAAGTGCCTCACATACCTCATCTTACTTAATTTTTATAAGAACTGTGCATGATAGATGTTGTTATCACCACTTCATCAGTCAGAAAACAGGTTCAGAGGGTTTAGTTAACTTGTGTAAGGTAGCATATCTGTTAAGGAGTAAATCTTAGTTTTGAACTTGGGTCTCCTGATTCCAATTACTGCACTATCTTTTCTAGACCATTTTGTTTTCTGAGTCTCTTGTGTTAAAGATTAAGAAGCCAGATAACCAAGGTTGACTTGTATTTTACCCATTTTTTTACTTTAGGAATCTTTGGCTATCCCATAAATGAAATAAATGTAAATGCTCAGAACATAATCTATTTTTGAAAGACCAATAACAACATTGGCCTGCAAATAGCCTTATATATTTGGTTTCTCTACCCTGAGGAGAAGGGGTAGACTGCCACAAAATCTCTAATATATTTTGGATTACTGGAAAAAAAGCCCTGATCTGTTTTATTCAGTAGAATATTCACATGATCAAAATAATTTCTTATATCTTGCATGTTCTTGAAAGGAAGGAAATGATATGAAGACAAGATAAATTATGTTATTTTTAGGTTGTTGGAATGGAAAATAAGTCAAAAATAAACCATGCTGCTAAGATTCAGAAGAGTCAGTAGTTTTCATTTTTATTTTTTAGTGGAATTCACAGCACATAACATCAGTGCGTAGAAGCATCTGTACTTACGAGGTTACTAATACCTCTTCATGTCATATTTACTGATAACCATAAAAAGGAAATAGCCATTAGGTAAATTAATCAGTGTTTTAAATCATAGTATATACATATATTAAAATAAAAGATGCAAGGCCTTTACTACCAGAATACACGTTGGTACAACCACTTTGGAAAACTGAAAATATATACTAAAACTAATCATTCACATACATATGACCTGGCAATACTCCTAGATACATGCTCAAAAGAAATGAGTGTATATGTTTAAAAAGACATCTTCAATAATGTTGAAGAGCAGTTTTATACATCATAGCCCCAAACTGAAATAACCCAAAACACCCATCAACATTATGAGGGATACATGCATTGTAGTATCTTCATGTGTTAATGGTTTGCTAGAGCTGCCATACAAAGTTCCACAGACTAGGTGGCTTAAATAACAGAAATTTATTTTCTCAAGTTCTGGGCGTCATGTGAGTGATTAAGGTTTCAGCAGAGTTGATTTCTCCTAAGGCTTACTCCTTGGCTTATGAATGGCTATCTTTTCCCTGTATTTTTCATATGGTCTTCCCTCTGTGTGTGTTCCAATTTAATCTTCTAAGGACAACAGTTATATTGGATTAGGAACAGACCTAATGATGTCATTTTAACTTAATTACCTTTTTAAAGGCCCTATCTCCAAATGTACTTACATTCTGAGGAACTAGGGGTTAAGAATTCAATGTAAGAGTTTTGGGGAACACAGTTCAGCTCCTAACATCATACAATGGAATATTAAACAGCAAAAAAATTTAATGGGTATCATAGACAAAATATTGAACCAAAAATATATGCTTTATGATTCTATTTATATGAAGTTAAAAAACAGACAAAACTTATTAAAAAAAATAAAAACTTAAAAAAAACAGACAAAACTAATTGATAATGACAGAAACCAGGATAATAATTCCCTATTGACAGGGCAGGGGCATAAGAGTGCCTTCTGAGGTGGTGGGATGCTGGAAATGTACTCTGTCACAGCCTAGGTTGTGGTTACATGGGTGTGTGCCCAGGTAAAGTCCTTTGAGCTAAATACACTTTACATTATGTATATCTCAATAAAAATTATTAAAATACAAAAAATAAAAAGATAAATTAGTAAGAGGAAGCTTTGGGGCAATTTGTTTCATGCTTGTGAAAGTATCCCTTTTGTAAGCTAGTGGTATTAATAGCTATAATAAAATAAGTGTTTGATAGTGTAAGCAAACAGGTGGTCTTACTTGATCATACCAGGGAAATATGAATTGATGAATTTACTCACAGAAGTGCCCTCTTCTCAGAAACTGCCCTAAGTAAAACATTGGGAGAATCTGAAAGATTCTTGGAGAGGGAAAAAAATAGGTATGCATTTTTAAAAAGGATGGGTTAATGGAGCTACAGAACTTGCTAGAAATTAAATCAATAAACATTTACTCAACACTTGCTAAACCTCCATGGTCTTTGCCCTTTTGGAGTTCAGAGTTCAGTGCAGTGTTTTTACAACCTTTTTATCATTATCACCTCACTAAGGAGCCTCTTTAGAAATTTATTCCCAAACTCTCCTCCCATCACCATAAAATGTTAATATCATGAATGTACTGCATATCTGTTTATGTACTAAGGCTCTTTGGTGGGCCACAAACGATTATCTGAGGCTTTTTCAATCCTTCAAGGACCAGTTTTAACCACCTTGGGGTTGTTATTTCACCCCATTGAGAATACTTGGTCTTTGAGATGGGGAGATTATTCTGGATTATCTGGGTGGACCTACTGTAATCACATGAGTCCTTAAAAGCATAGATTTTTTTTTCTTAGCTATCATCAGAAAGAGATACCACAATGGGAAAAAAAAAAAGAGTTAAAGAGACATGATATTGTTGTCTTTGAAGATGGAGGAAGGGGCCATGAGTCAAGGAATGTAGGTGGTTTCAAGAAGTTGGAAAGAACAAGGAAACACAGTCTTCCCTAGAGCTCCTTTACTGCCTGCTAACAACTTGATCTTAGGCCACTGAGACCCATGTCGGACTTCTGACCTCTAGAGTTGTAAGAATAAATTTCCGTTGCTCTAAGCGGGAGGGGGGGGGCGGGGAGAGAGAGAAAAGCCATGCATAGTCTAGAGGAAAGACCATTATCAAAGGATGACACAAAATCTCTAAGAATAATGAAATCTGAAAATTGCAACAAAGGAAATGTGTAAGTTCTGTGAAAGTGTATGACACACGAGCCTAGCTAGGGTTTGAGGAAGGCCCCTGTGAAGAAGTCACATCAGAGCTGATTGCTGAATGGTGATAAGTTCAGAGGTACCAGAGAAGAGTGGAAGGTCTGGAGCATTGCTGGAAGAACATTTACAAAGAACCTGAGACAGAGGGGACCTTGGTGCATTGTCAGTTGGATGAATTGAAAGGGTATTGGGTGAGGGCAAGAGGAAGCAGGGGTTCAATTGTGCAAGGCCTGGCAGGCCATGGTGTGAATCTTAGATTTTACTCTAGACATGATGGGGATCCATAGTTAGGTCTTGAGCAGGGGAGTGAGCATATTTTAAGGGGTATTTTGTGGATAATGGGTTGGAGGGCAAGAGCAAAGCCAGGAGACCACACCACAGACAAATGCATTGAATCTGATTAGAGAACTCTAAGAGGGATACAGGAAATGGGGAGAGTTCTCTGGTCATGAGACCTCAACCACCAGCCTGATGCCAGGTTCTTGACTTCATTGTGAGAAGGAATTCAAGGATTCAAAGTAGAGCAGAAGAAGCTTTATTGCAAAGCAAAAGTACACACTGAAAGGGGATGGGCGGAGTGCAGGTACAGTCAGATACAGAATCTGAGTCGTTTGGGTGGAGATAGGGTTCTGTTCTTTATGGGCATAACTAAGGGGATGGCATGTTCTTGTAGGGTTTTGGGAATAGGTGGGGACTTCTAAAACCTCAGCATATTATTTCGCATAGTCCATATCAGCTACTATACACAGGCTCAGTCTGATTTTTCTCTGTGGCTTCTCCGTAGTCAAGAGGTACTAGGCATACTCTCGCACCCTCAGTGCAGGAGTTGTTCTTGGTCATTTGCAGGCTAATGGGGTCCATGTGCATTTGTACCATTAGTGTGAGCAACAACAGGATTCTTATGGCCCTGAGAAACCACAGGGCTATCACAGGGGTTAACCAGATGTCACACTCTGTCAGACTCAGACTTGTCTCTTGTTACTCTTGCAGTTACCCGGTGTTTCCCTACTGCACCTGCCTCAAGAGGGTTTTGTTGGAAATTTAAGGGCACTCATCCTCTATCTCCACCAAAGAATAATAATCAAACTCTAAAGTTTAAGGACTAATCTGATGGTTGAAATTTTGTTTAGTTCTTCCAAAGCCCCTGAATGCTCCAAACGTGATTGACACTGGACATAATTTTGCTGTCATCAACATCAGCTCTGAGCCTTACTTTGGGGATGGACCAATCAAATCCAAGAAGCTCCTCTACAAGCCTGTTAATCATTATGAGGCTTGGCGGCATATTCAAGGTAAGGTGTGAACAGGAAAAGACTCCAGCTAAAGAAGTGGCATGGGTAGAAAAAAAAAATTCCTCAAATATAGAAACCCTCTCTCCCACTCCCATTCCTCTGCCCCAGGGTAGTGGCTATAGCAGAGGGTTCCATTTAAGAGTATTCAGGACATAATGCATGGGTCCTGAGTTCTTGGGCTAACTTTCTGGAAGTCGTGGTGGACTGCAGGACACAGAACCGGGCTGTGTCAGGCATTACTATTTATATCTATTTCTTTCCCACACTTCTCTGTATCTTCAGTCCTCTTTTTAGCTACTCTGTGTGGCTTGGTCATGGTGGAAGATACATGCTTACGCCATGAATGTGGTAACAGGAAAGTCCAGGGCCCACGGGAAAGGCAAAGAGACTTACTCTGTTAAATCTGAGGGGTGATTGTTGCTGATGTACTGAGTTGTTCATTCTTTTTCTCATTTGAGCCTTGCCCTGTCCTGCAGGCTCCTAACACACAGAGATTTTGAAAGGAATTTGGACCTGATAAGTTTGGGCTGTGGCAGACTAAACTGGGGTTGGGGGGGTGGTAGGTGGGCAAAGAGCTGCCCCTCCTCCGACTTCCTAAAGGAAAAGAACCCAAAATGTTATCAAATGTTAACAGTTCATGGAAACAGTTACATTTATTTTAAAACACAAATTGCAGTTCATTGTGCTCCGTGATGATGTAAATCACAGTTTTTAAAACGAAAGCTAAGCATTGTCAATTGATCGTTTGGTCAATTCGCACCATCTTGTAGAGAAAACTCCCACTACCCTGCTTGTAGACAACATGCATCCGTTAGTCTCACTATGCCTGTGATTTCCTACAAAGGGCCCTCCACACACTCTATGTAGGTAATTGATGAAGTTACAAAAAGGAGAACAAAAGGAGGTTTGAGCTGACCTGTGTGTGTTAAATTAAGTCATCACATTTTTCCTGAGCTCTTCACATTCTGTTCTAAACTCAGCCGAAATTCAGAATCTCAGTGACCATAAGGCTGATTTGCTAAGTTGCTGTTTACAATACCAATGGCTAGGTCTTATTAAAAAGCAGTTTTATTTTTTCATACAGTGGTACTAATCCATCATCATTTTCTGCAAGTGGAAATTCATAAAGTGTTCTAAGACCTCTTAAATACAGCCCACTTCTTTTTTCTTACCAACTGGGAATTTATCATATGGTAAGGCAATAATTTGCAATAGTTATGGAGGAAAGAGGCTGGCTAAAGCCAATAGCTAAACATGCATGTGCTATTTGTTTATGGGCTCTGTTTTCAAGTACTTCAGAGCCCTTCATGTGAGGCAGTAGAACTATTACAAATCTGTCATCCAGTCTTTGTAAACAAACTCCCAAAGAATCTCTTCTGTTGAGAGCCTGACTGCAATCACGATGTATTTAAAAACAGTGGCAGTTAAATTATTTCATGTTACTGTAATTGGGATCACCCCCCCTTAAATCTAATTGTTATTTCATATAGTTGAAGCTTTTTGTGGTTTTACCCTACAAATGAAAAGACAAAAGCCCTAATGCAAGAGTGATGAACTGGTTCAGAGAGACCTACATTAAATGTATACATTGTAACCTGGAAACATTTTAAAAAAGCCTTTTTTCCCTTATGTTAGGAATGGCTTGCCTGTTTCACTTAGACATATTTCTGAAAACCAAACACTAGTTCACTTCGCAATAACAACATTCCGCTTTAAACAATGTACAAGAATGCCAACTTAAGTTTCCTGGACTTTCCCTCTTCTCAGTGACAAATGAGATTGTTACACTCAACTATTTGGAACCTCGCACAGAATACGAGCTCTGCGTGCAGCTGGTCCGGCGTGGAGAGGGCGGGGAAGGGAATCCGGGACCCGTGAGACGCTTCACCACTGCTTCTATCGGTCAGTGGAAGCAAACAGCATTTATTCCTGCGCTGGGTGGGAGCGGGGAGGAAGGGGAAAGAGGAAGGAAGACCAGGAAGGGTGGTGGTGGGCGAGTGGGTGGGTGGGTGGGTGGGGTGCAGGGGGAAGGCGTTTACTTTTAAATGGGTGGGAAAGTGACAGGAAGGTTGACAGCTTGGAGCCAAATAGTTCTTTTATTTGGGCTGCACTCCTGGCCTATCTCCCTGGGGGAGGGTGTCTGCAGCAGTCCGGGTCGGAGGAGGAAGCAGATGAGCCTTCAGGAAGGCAGGGACATCCCTTAGGAGTTGGGATTTACTTAGCAGCAACTGCTTGGTTCCTGAGTTTTACCAACAGCTTCCTGTTTCCATCTTAAGGGCCTAGAACTCTTGCCACATACCTACTTCAGAAATCTCAGTTGATTTATTTTTAACACTAATTTCTAATGTTTCAAACTAATTCATGCACATAGTTAAAATGGCATATAGAATGAAAGGCGGTTCTCTAAAGAACAGCAGACCCCTGTTGCACCTTCCCACTGCTGAGTGCTCTTTCCTACAGGCAGCCAGTTTCACCTCCTTAAGCTACTTCCTGCTTTGGTGGCGGTGGTGTTTGTTGTTGGTCTGGGTTTTTTATTTTATTTTTTTTTTTTTGAGAAAGTGCAAGTGAGTGAGGGGCAGAGAAAGAGATAGAGAGGAGAGAGAGAAGTGGGGCTCATGTTTACCCAAAGAGGGACTTGAACTCACCTGATGTGGGATTAGAACTCACCAACGGTGAGATCATTACCTGAGCGGAAGTTAGATGCTTAACACCTGAGCCACCCAGGTACCCGAGCTACTTCTTATTATATGTATCTCAGTGGTTCTCGAACATTAGTGTCTATAAGAATTGCCTGGAGAGCTTGTTAAAACCTAACAGCCCAACCCCCAGAGTTTCCAATTCAGTAGGTTTGGGGTGGGAGTTGGGCTCAAGATTTTGCAGCTCTAAAAAGTTGGTGAGTTGTATTGGATGTTGCTGATCCTTGGACCATATGTTCTGAGTAATATAGTGACATTTCTTTGATTGGTCACTGTTAGTATCTATTGGCCTTCTATTGTGTTAATTGAGGATCCCTTGAATTTGTGAAGTTTCCTTGACGCTAACCTAGGCTCCAGCTTCCTGCTACCCAGTACCCCTCTCGGAAACAAGTGATCCCTTGTAAAGTTTGCTTTTCTAGTGGTGACTGGGTATAAGCATTTGTTACTATCTCCTGGCCAACGCGTATACTTTGTAGTTCACATGTATTTCATTCGTATTACCTTAAAGGATATGAGCTATCTCCCCCATTTTATCGATGGACAAGTAGTGGTTAATACGTTGATCTTCGGACTTAATATCCTTTTATGTCTCTGATTATTATTTTTTAACCAGGAAACCAAAGATATCATTTCTTTATCCCAGTTACTCAATTTTCCTATTTTTAGTCCAGAAGGATCTGGAATGAGTGTGACATATGAAAGAACATGTAGGTCCCCTGCAGGGGTGGTGCATCCCTGAACAGAGACTGCCCCCTTCACTCACCCCACCTAGTTTCACCTCACTAGCGCCATCCTTAGAGAACCAAAAGAACTCAAGAGTGCTTCCGGTGCTTGTAGAAGCATTGTGCAAATGAGAAATGGTTTCCTGGGAACTCAGCAGAAAGCAAATTCCAAAAATCTCACCAGAAACTATATATAAATTAGAAGATAAAGAGATCAAAGAGGCCTCTGCTCTGTGGTCAGGTTGCTGCTAGAAGGCAAATGGTTGTTAATCCTCTCTCCACCAGTGTGGATGAATCAAAGGGAAAGGTCATAATCTGACTCAGATGGAAAGTATTTATGGAACAGATCATAAAACATTTCACAGATCCACACTGGACTGTCTTCAGCACTGAGAATATGTTCCAGCCAGGATGTATTAGGAAGTCTCTTGGAATATTTCAAAGGAGTTCTCACGGATAGGTGGGGAAGGAATTCTTAATGGTTCTTCTTTTCCCATCATTTGAATTTTGCTGATGTTTGGTTTATAATTTATCTGGCAGTTGCACTATTCATAAGTGTGTTGACTAAATGGGGAAGGCCAGAAGGCCAGGAAAGGAGGGAAGAGATCACGCTCTGAACACATGGCATGAAGAGGGCAGGTAGGGAGGGGTGAAGGGTAAGTCATGTTCCCGAAGGAAAGGCAAAGGGAAACGGACCCAGTTACTCACCTGTACCAGGCATGGGCTTAGAAGGTTTAGATGTATGCTGTAAGACATCAGCTCTCTGTTCTGCTTTGTCATTACAAGCTGGCCTAGTCCCTCTGGGTGGCTTCATGGACCTTAAATGTCAGAGATGAGCAAAGGGAGCTGACATCCCCTCTTTGAGTTTGTAAAGGTTATAGAGAATAATAACCATGTAGAGTAATAAATGTATTCATATTAAATAGTTATAATAATGATTTAATTAGCAAAGGCTATAGAGAATGACTATTGCTTTAGCATAATGCCAAGCAAATTTGTGGGATCTGATTGTTGATTCTCCCTAGTGTAACAGTAGTGAGAACTGGCTGGTGGGAGTCACTGTCCTGGTGTATGAAAATAGACCCTTTTCAACCAGAAAAGTTAAGAGTAGTTCTTGTTAATCTTCTCTCCCTTTCCTTTCCCCTCTCTCTCCTCCTCCTTCAGTTATTGCCCCCTTTTTATACATGTGTATCCTTAGGACAAAATATCTAAGCCATTGTAATGTCTAAAATGTTCTCATATCCCAGGAACCCCTAAGGGGGCAATAATGTCCCCACTGAGAATGCACTGGTTAGAGGATCTTATTTTATTTTTTGAAAATACTTAATATCTAGAATTTAAAAATCAATTTACTATTATTAACTTAAAATATACAGATTCATTCTGTGTCCATTGATACAAGATAAGACAGGAAGAGAGGGAGGAAGGAAGGAAGGAAGGAAAGTAGGTTCTGTTAATGGAGTCCCTGACATCTTCCAAGCATTTTCATATCCATTATCCTATTTAGTCCTCCTGAGTCTGGAAGATTTGTATTTCCATCTTGTGTTACATGTAAACTTGGAGAGCTTATGACTTTTCACAAGGCCACAAAGTATTATCTCTTTTATTTCAAAACTCATATTGTTTCCATTCAGGTACCTGTCTGGTAGCCCAGGTTCTTGGCTGGGGCAATATGTGGTTGTAGCTGATACCTTGATGTGATCAGAGCAGGGCTGGCCCAGGCCCTGCTACCACAGCCGTTACAATGTTTGAAATTCTTGCTAAGGAGAAGTAACCCTGAAAATGCTTAAAAATACATTACTCAAAAGCATAACAGAAACACTGCATAGTTACCTACCATCTCACAACCTTGGAAAATCCTCTGTTTTAATTTCTTTAATTTTTTTAATGTTTATTTATTTGGGGGGGGGCACAGAGAGAGAACGAGACAGAATCTGAAGCAGGCTTGAATGTAGGGCTCAAACTCACAAGTTACGAGATCATGACCTGAGCCAAAGTTGGATACTGAACCAACTGAGCCACCCAGGCACCCCTCCACTGTCTTAATTTTTATTACTTTCCTTCCTATTCTTCACCAGTTGTAAACATGACTTTTACCAAGTTTCAGGGTTTTCTCCTCATGTATTCTAAATATTTTATTGTCCTCCCATAATTTTTCCCATGATCTATTTTAATCCATTGGATGGCTATATCATAATTTATGAAAGCATTTTCCTATTTTGAGTATTTAGGACTGTTTGCTATTCAAATAATGCTACAATGAACATCTTCATGTACATAGGTTTTCTGTTTCCTTTCCTTTGGATTATTTCTTCAATATAAATCCCTGATGTGGTCAGATTATAGGGCTAAAGCATATGGTCATTTCTAGGGCTCTTGAAAAATATTCCCAAGTTCTCTATAATACAGGTTTCCTGTATTATAATTATTCATATTACAAATTAGAATTATTACAAAGATTTACAGTTTTGATAGGAAGAAAACTCTTGCATGGTTGCTAGCTTGTGTTTCTTTGATGGCTTGTGAGGTAGTATATTATTCTAGAAGCAAAGATTGTTATGTGAAGCTGCTCTTTGGGGCTGTTTGTGCTTCACCTATGTAAAAATCATGATCTAGGGCACCTGGCTGGTTCAGTCAGTAGAGCATGTGACTCTTGATCTCAGGGTTGTAAGTGTGAGTCCCATGTTGGGTATAGAGCTTACTTAAAAATAAAATCTTAAAAAGAAATCATAATCTTTCTGGTTTCTCCCAGGTCTCCCTCCTCCAAGGGGTCTTATCCTCCTACCAAAAAGTCAGACCACTCTAAATTTGACCTGGCAACCAATATTTCCAAGCTCAGAAGATGACTTTTATGTTGAAGTGGAGAGGAGGTCTGTGCAAATGAATAGTGATCAGCAGAATATCAAAGTGCCAGGCAACTTGACTTCAGTGCTACTTAACAATCTACACCCCAGGGAGCAGTACATAGTCCGAGCCAGAGTCAACACCAAGGCCCAGGGGGAATGGAGTGAAGATCTCATCGCTTGGACCCTTAGTGACAGTAAGTAACTCATTTGGCTGCAGCCTTGCCTGAGTGACATTTGGCTACTGCTACTTGGACTTAGCTACCATCAAGTCAAGGCTTTGCTAGAAATCATAAAAGGCAGTTAATTGTGAATGGAGGCTAATTAATATTCCACCTCAGTATACCAAATCATTTTAATAACCTTTAATGCATAAGAAATCCCCATGTATTTGGATTTGCAATAATTTAGGCAGGACTGCTAAAGTTTACCTTTCCTTGGTATGGAGTTATGCATTAAGTAAATTAATAACATGAATAAGGTTTTCTAGGGATGGTTAAATTTGTTAGAGGACAGTTTTCAGGATTGTCCTGTTTTTTGGGGTACCTGGGTGATTCAGGTAAGTGACCAACTTTAGCTCAGGTTATGATATTTGCAGTTCATGAGTTCAAGCCCTGCATCGGGCTGTCAATGGTCAGCACAGAACCCGCTTCAGATCCTCTGTCCTCCCCACCCCCTTATCCTCCCTGACTTTGCTTTCTCTCTCTTAAAAAAAAAAAAAAAAAAAAAAAAAAGGATTGTCCTATTTCTTTAGGCACACAAATGCTGGTTATTTAGGTCTCCCCTAATCTTAAAAGCCAAAATAACTTGGCTTGAAAAATCTTCATAATAGATAGTTCTTGGGGTTCCAAAATATATTTGAGAGTGATAAAACCTCTTTTCTTTCAAAATATTCTGCAGTCCAGGATTTTCTCTAGTTCAAACTGGTCATTTATAATTAGTTGGGACTTCTTGGGTTTCTTGGTAGTATTGGAAGTTTTTCATCATTAAGCAAAGAGTTCTCTTTTGCTTCACTGCATTAGAACTGTATCCATGCCTTTTGGGGTCCTTGGACAGATTAAATATTTCTTGGCCACACCGACTACCGCTTATATTAGGGCCATGCGGTCTCTTGCCAACACCTGATGTCTGAGACGCTTCTGCAGCTGTGTGCCGACTTCCTCAGTACCGGGTGTAGAAACTGGCTCTGTGTCTTTCCAGCCACTCTCTTGTATCAGTGACACGTGAAGTCATCTGCTTTGTCAGTGTTCAGGAATTCTTCATCATTTTGTAAAAATTCTGTGAAATTTAAAAGTCACTGCATAGTACAGAGCATAGTACATCAAACACTTACATTCCTACCACCCAGAATGAACTGTTAATATTTTGTCCTATTTACTTTCAGCCTTTTCGTTCATTTGTAGAAGTAATAACACCATACAGTCATATCCCAAGCCTGTTGGAGCATCATCTCTATTCTCATTCTATGGTCTGCTCCCCAGAGATAACCCAGTTATGAGTTTGCTGTGTATCTTTCCATTCAAGGTTGAGTCAACTCAATATGTTAATTTCATCCATAAGTGTACATATGCATACATATCATTCTTCATCTTGCTTTTTGGAATAAACATTATGATTTCTGTATTATCCATGTTCCTTTGTTTAGGTCTGGTATATCCCTTTTTAACTTCTGCATAAATATTCTGTTATGAGTGTATCATCTTATTTATCCATTTCCTTTGAGGTGGCATTTAGATTATCTGTTCTTTTCTTTTCTTCCTTTTTTTTTGAACTATCCCAAACAATGATCATCCATTATACATATCTCCAGGTGCATAGGTGTGAGAGCTTTTCTAGGAAATATGTCCAGAAGTAGAACTGAGGCTCTTTTTCTCTAAAGTGGCTATTCAAAGTGTATGATGTCCAGGAATATATGAGAACACCATCTGTCTTATATCCAGCCCTGTATGTATATCTTTTTCCCTATATCTATCTGTCTATAGATAGATAGATACATATATCTATGTATTTACATATATCTATGTATTTACTTCTACACTTGATGTTGAAGACCTTTTTATTTTTCCCAATCTCAAATGTAAGTAATAATTTCAATTTTCTTTTTCTTGGTAACTAGCAATTTTGAGCACCTTTTCTTGGGCATTTGGACTTCTTCTTCTTTTTTTTTTTTTTTTGATGTACTTGTTGATACATTTTGCCCATTTTCTATTGGTTGTCTTTTCTTACTGATTTGTAAAAAGCTGTTTATATAATTTGGATACTATTCTTATTACACACATTGCACATATTATTCTCCTAATCTGTTTATTTTCACCTTGTCTGTGGTGACTTCTACTCCACAGATTCTTTAAATTTTGAAGTAGAGACCTTTCAGTATTTGCCTTTATGGTTTGTACTTTTGTTTCTGAAGTATTCTCCACCCCAAGTTCATAAACACATTCTCTGTATTTTTTCTAGTAATTCTAGTTGTTTTGCTTATTTAGGTCTTTAAAATATAGGGGTACTATTTTGGTATATTTTTAAAAACTGTTTTATTTGAGAGAGAGGCAGAGACATATACAGAGAGAGAGAGAGAGAGAGAGAGAGAGAATGAGAACAAGCAGGGGAAGAGCAGAATGAGGGGGAGACATAGAATCCAAAGCAGAGGTGTCAGCACAGAGCCTGATGCGGGGCTCAAACCCACAAACTCTGAGATCATGACCTGAGCCAAAGTCAGATGGTTAACTGACTGAGCCACCCAAGTGAACCTATTCTGGTATATTTTAACCATTTTAGTTTTAATCTTATTTATTCACATAAAGCAAGCTAATGGTCACAATACCATACTTTGAATAGTCCCCCTAGTGACTTGTGATGCTTTCTCTATCATATGCCTGTTTCTCATATTGGTTTTGCATCTATTTCTGGGCACTGTTTTAATTTCCACTGATCCCTTTTTTTAAAATAAAAATTTTAAATGGTTATTTATTTTTGAGAGAGAGAGACAGAGTACGAGCAGGGGAGGGACAGAGAGAGAGGGAGACACAGAACCCAAAGCAGGCTCCAGGCTCTGAGCGTCAACACAGAGCCCGGTGTGGGGCTCGAACTCACACACTACAAGATTATGTCCTGCACTGAAGTTGGATGCTCAACTGACTGAGCCACCCACGTGCCCAATATCTTTCTGTTTTTGATCTGTGTGTGTGTGTGTTTGTTCCTGTACCCTTTCCAACCTGTTGAAGTTACTGTAGGTTTATGAAATGTCTTGATAACTGTAGAGTGAATCACCATTTTCTTTTTCAAAGTTGTCTTAGTTGTCCATTCAGTATTCTAAATAAATTTTACCCTCATTAGAATTTTAAGTGATCAAAGTCATAACATCAGTACATAGTTACAGGGCTAATTGAGAATGAGCTAGCAGTCGCTGAACGTGGACTTACCTTGGGAAGCTACTTGGAATGTGATGAGGGTGAGAGGTGTTATGCTGATGGCATAGAGATGTTAACTGGCAGGGTAGCAGCTGCTCGCTGTAAGATCAGGGGATTAGGGCAAGGAGGATGTGGATGAGAATATTTCAGTTTTAACGGAAGTAATTTGTTAATATGCTATGTTTTCATTGGCTGATCACATGTATAGATTATTCAGAAATAAAACTAATGCTTCCAGTTATAAAGCTTATGTTGGTGCCCAGCCTAGCAATTTCATCTGGTCCAAGTGTAAGGAGTGGAATGAATTAGATTTGGCATATGGCCCCAAACATATGTAAAAAGAATATATGTGTGTAATTTGTTTTGTATATGTATGTGCAGAGTATATCATTTGACACTGAACAATCACTTTGTAAGGAAATTAGAATAGGAACCATCATCACAGTTATCAGATGAGGAGCCTGAGGCAAAGGAAGGCAAGTGACTTGACCAAAGTTATTAAGTTAGCAAATCGTGGGGTTAGAACTTGAAATCACATATTTTAATTTTATGTTTTTTTCATTTTTGCCAAACCAGGATACCCATCAGTCTCTTTGGATGGGAAAATGGACAATTTCAAAGACATCACTTCTTGGAGAAGTTCATTTTGCAGTCATATCCCAATTCTAAATTGTTTATGTTCTGATTAGCTCTTCCTAAAGTGTTTTAAAATCTGATTTAGAACCAACAGGTAAACTGCTAAAATGTAGATTGCTGTATTCAGTCTCACTGCATTTAAATCACAAATCTATTAAGCTAATCCGAAGGGTGACTTCTTTCACCCATAATGTGGATAAATTGGTAGACGTTGTGCTTTTTAGTTGGGATCAAAATTAGCAAGTGTCTGCAAGGCACTGCTCTTTTTTTTTGTGACAGGTTTCGATCTACCACTCATTTATCATGTTGAATTTTTTTTGAGGCAGAATTATATAAACATTAATCATGTATTAATAGTAGTCTGAAAATGGTAAGAATCCAAATACCCTCTCACCTCCTTATGGAAAGGAAGAATAGTCTATATTTTTATAAAAATATACAAAATTTTGCTACTGGAGGCAAAGGAAGTTAAGACATACTGTTGATGAATTAATTGTGGTTTGGGATGTAGAAAGTGGCCATCAGATTTAGGAAGGCTTAAAATCCAATATTTAATCCTCATAAATTGCCACAGTTACCAAAGGAATATAATCAACATCATGGAAAGAAAAAATTTAGAAGGAAGAAGAATCTCTGAGAATTTAGGATAGAAAGAACATACCTTAAGACATTTCTCAAAGGTTCTATTTTGCTTCTAAGTCATAACATTTTACGGAAAGACAGTAGTATATGGGATGAAGTGGCCTGGGTCCACTACTTACTTACTGGGACCAGTACAAGTCCTTTCAGTTTTGAAGACTCAGTTTTTCATCTCTAAAACTTGGATAATAAAAATCTCAGCACTTCTCACCTACCTATGTGGTTATGAGGGTCAACAGAGAACCTACATATGGAAGCACCTTGTTAACGGTCTCGCAAATGGAAGGTATAATTGACACCAGGGCCAAGACCTTGGATTCCTTCTTCCATGGGGTCATACAGTGTAGCTCTATTGTATATAATCAGCGACATCCCTCTTGCAGGAGCCCCTTACCAGACAAGTTTGAGTGAAGGTGCAGGGACAGTTCTGTGCAGAGAACAACATAGAGTCAAGCAACCCAACCTTTTCTCAGAACTGATTACCCTTTCTAAATCCAGTGGTTGGTAGACTAGACAGGTATTTACATATGATTATTTCTGGAGATTATCAGGAAAGCCCCACTGTCTTCACATCTGGAACACCTTAGAGCCTCTCTTTCTCATCCTACTCCAGAGCAGAATGTGGTCTCTCTTTTCCCCAAATCCCAGTCACACTCTGTCTATTAAGTCCTTGACATATTTTTTTATGTATACACTGACTCTTTACTGCTCCATAAATACATTTAGGGCAAGGATAGGCTTTTTGGGACAGTGGCTAAGACAATGGACTGTGGAGTCAGACTGCCAGAAGCTGAATCCTATTTCTTCTACATAATTGCTGTGTCACCTTGGTCAAGTCACTTCACCTCTCTAGCTGAATATTTGTGATAAGAGGAAATGAGTTACTGTATGGAAGAGCCTATATAAATGTCAACTCTCATAATCTTTCTATTCTCCCCAACATCAAAAACAGTGTAATATATGTTTGTGGGTAACAGAATTTGAAGTCTTAATTTAATGCAAGGAAGAGCAAATATGTGATTTATGTATTGTTATTTTTCCTGTCTTATGCCATTTTGTCATGTCTGCACGGAGTCCACTTCCAATTGATTGGGATTGCCATCTCAGAAAACACCTATTTGCCATTCATGGTTTATGAGCTAACATTAAGTATCTCTTAAGAACATAATCTAAGAGATGATAGTGTATCCTAAGTGAGTTAAAAAAAATTTTTTTTTACATTTCTAGTTCTCCCTCCTCAACCAGAAAACATCAAGATTTCTAACATCACAGACTCCTCAGCCATGATCTCCTGGACAATCTTGGATGGCTATTCTATTTCTTCTATTATCATCCGTTACAAGGTTCAGGGCAAGAATGAAGACCAGCACATCGATGTGAAGATCAAGAATGCCACCATTACCCAGTATCACCTCAAGGGCCTAGAGCCTGAAACAGCTTACCAGGTGGACATTTTTGCAGAGAACAACATAGGGTCAAGCAACCCAACCTTTTCTCATGAACTGATGACCCTTTCTAAATCTCAAGGTAGGTAGAGTGGACAAGTATTTACATAGGATTATTTCTGGAGATTATCGGGAAAGCCCCACTATCTTAAGCTATTTACCTGATATGTATGTCATGGGACATAACTCATTTGTCCAGATAGGCTTCACCATCTCTCGATAGGTTCTTAAAATGAAAATGCCCCTGGGAAGGAGTCCCTGTTGGTCCATTTTCTTTCGTTAAGGCTTAGACTAAATTAGCCCATCGCACTCTCTTTCCAGCACTGGAAACCCTGAGGAATACGAATTTGATTCCATGGAAAAAGAATGTAGAACCTGCTTAGTGGAGGCAGGCCTATGCTGGTGCTTCAGTGGGACTCTCAAAGATTCACCCCCATTCTTTCTCAAATGAACTCCTCTTTTAGCTCGGATGACACTATGCTATTCTGAAGTGGTTTTTTTTTTTTTAACTTTTTGGGTCCAAGTTATGATGTCTCCACATCTACCATTAACCCCCACTCCACTGAGAGTAAGCTCTTTAAGGTAGATGGAGGTCCCTCAGAGTGCCAGGCACAGGATGCCCAAGGATTGTGATTGATGACACCTGTTGAATTTAGTTGAGTGAACAAGGGACTCAGGGTGGGGAAGTGGGGGGGGGGGGCTGCAGCTCCTGGGGCACCTTCCCTTTGAATTCTGTCTGCAGTGGCACCTCCCAGCCCTCTTCCCTGTGCAATAAGTGCGAGGGAACATAGAGTGATATTACATGGAAATGTTGGCAGATTTATAACCTGGACTAGAGTTTATTTTTGCAGAAAATCCAAGTGGTAAAAACTTTTGGTTTCAAGGGCTACCTAGGACTTAAGAAATGAAATGAAACATGCATATTTTCAATGCTGATTTTTGGAATATTTTTGAAATGATGAGTCCACCAATTACAGAAAATTGGAGTTTTCAGATGACATGCTTAATAAATGCATTCATTTTATAATTTTTTTTTTTGTTTAGGTAAAATGTGTCCAGGTCCTAAATCCAAGCGCTACATGAAATAAAAGCAGAAAAATAAAAAAAACAGGACATAAAAAACCCACAAAATCCATTTCATTCCAGACATGTCTTTATGCACCCATGGTTAGAGACAGAAGGAAGGAAAGAGAGAATCACAAAAGAATACTTGTAAGAAGATGGTGTCATGCTCTACATACTGTTTTGCATAAAAATATATTGCATTTAATTTTATTTGAGTTTAAATAAGGGAAAGAGATGGAAGAATTAGACCATAATCTTTAAGTTCATTTTGACGTGAGTCCTAAATTTAATGGTTTTTCTCTTCTGTCTCTCCCTCCTTCCCCTCCTCTTTTCCTTCATTCTACCATTGGTATTCTCAGATTTTCTTCATAAGTTTTTTAAATAAGAAAAATAAAGCAAAATATCTTAGAGACTCTAAGCTCAGCATCTTAGGACAAGAGAGCTTTTCTAGGTGGGGATATTGTGCGGGGAACTCTAGCTACTTGCCCAAAGTTCTACATCTAGTTAGTAATTTTTTCCTATTGTTTGACAATGTGCAGCTTCTTGGGCTTCTACTTGGAAGTAAAAGTTGGACAAATAATGAGAAATAATAATTAGCACTTTTGCATTTTTTTGTAGGTCTTATAACAACCCTGTGAGTCATACTCCTCTCCATTGAGTTTCAGAACATATGAATGAGTAGCCCAAGGTGCAATTAGGTGGCAGAGTCAGGGCTACCAGGATATTTCATTACCCTGCGATGTCTCCCATAGGTCTTCTTGCCCTATCTCTCCAAAACTAACCCTGCTTCTTCTCCTGTGTTCTGCGCAGCACCAGCAGACCTTGGAGGCGGGAAGATGCTGCTTATAGCAATCCTCGGCTCAGCTGGAATGACCTGCCTGACAGTGCTGTTGGCCTTCCTGATCATGTTGCAATTGAAGAGGGCAAATGTACAAAGGAGAATGGCACAAGCTTTCCAAAATGTGGTAGTGTCTCATCTTCCTACTAACTAATACATATAAGTCTGCATGTGTGCAGAACCTTCACTTGAAAGATGTGGACCAGGAAATTGACTTTTAAAGCAAGTATTTTCCTTTGGCAGGCCTCATCTTCTTCTTGACTTCCATAATGAAATGGAAGATAAGCAGCATGACTATAGAATTGTTGTCCAAACTGGAACAATTGTGAGAGTGAAAAGCTTGCTCTTAGTAATTATTCAGGAAGCCAGGCCTAAAATAGGCCCTAACAAAATGAGATATATGGTCATCCTAGTGATAAATCACCGGGGAGACTAATCTTGTTGTATGAAGAATTGAACACTGTTGGTAAGGAAGGACATGAGTGTGGTCAGGCCTCAGTGTCATGGGTAATGATGTATTGTGCTAGAAATATCCTATTTCCAGTTCCCATTTACTACTTCTAATATCTTCCACAATCTTATTATCTCTAAATGTACATGTGTGTATCTCCATTCCTATGTACCCTTAAGTCTGCATAGTTCATAATGCCTGGCACTGCCTCATTCTTTCATCTAGAAATTTTGACCAGTAACCAAAGTTCACAAAATTATACTTGACCAATATACACCCTGTTTGAGTCCTTTGGTTTTACTAGAGCCTGAAGGTTTTTCTAGTTTGTGATCTCAAGCAAAATGAATTTGTACCCAGCTTTATCAATTCCATATATATAACACTGAGTACAGTTACATATTCCAGATGAGGAATGTCCACACATCACTGAGATTCCCCTTGGTAGAGGACAAGGAGAGCTTTGTTTTATGACTCCCTACCAGAAGTGGCTCCACTCAAGCTGTTTCTGGAGAGGAAGGGCCAGCAAAGGGCCATGGGAGCTCCTATGGTATTGTTGCTTTGTCTTTATATGTGCCAGCCTCTCAAACTCAAGAGAAAAGGTGATGCTGTGTTGGGCTTTGCTGTAAGCCTCTGTCATCCTGGGGCCAGAACCTGCTACAGAGTGGGCTTGAGAGGTTCTAAAGTTTAGGATAAGCCAGAGTGAGTGAGTAAGAGTTAAGAATAGATCAAGACTAAGCAAGAAAAGCTCTCATGGTGGCATGGCCTCTTACTGCCCCAGATAGGATCTCTGTGTTCTTTTCCAAACAAGAACTGAGTACCTGCTTATTTCACAGCTCAGTAGAAACTCAAGTGTGACTAACTCAGGGATGTGCCATCCTGTGGCATTCCTGCTGTTATTCCCCGCTGCCTTGCTCTCTGCAGACACTGCTAATCAATTGCAGCATGTCTTCCCCCTGATGCCTGGAATTTTCCCATGAGGCTCTAGACAGCCTGTTAGATGAAACCTGTTTCCATCTCCATTCTAGAACTAGTTTCTTGTTTCACCTGGTATGGATACAAACCAGAAGTAGTTATGCATGCCAGAATTATGAAAAATCCTGACATAAAACCTTTAAAAAATGTTTTCTCCAGAGGGAAGAACCAGCTGTGCAGTTCAACTCAGGAACTTTGGCCCTGAACAGGAAGGCCAAAAACAACCCAGATCCTACAATTTATCCAGTGCTTGACTGGAATGACATCAAATTTCAAGATGTGATCGGGGAGGGTAACTTTGGCCAGGTTCTTAAGGCGCGCATCAAGAAGGATGGCTTACGGATGGACGCTGCCATTAAGAGAATGAAAGGTCAGTGCTTGGCCACATCAAGTCAGCATTTCACTTGGGTGGGGAGAAAACTTGACTTCCTGTTGAATCTTTGCTCTATGCTCTTACATTATTTAAACAAAAAAATTGGCATGATGTCAGAGATAGCTGTTCTGTGCAACTGCAGGTGGTATTTCCTTTGAGGTCAGTTGGTGACAGGGTCAGAACATAAACATGAAGGCATGAACTATTTAAATGCCACTGTCTTGACTTGTTATGATGTGAGAGTACAGATTCCCTATCACACACTGCTCACTTTTGGGGGAGCGTTGGTGTTTTTCTTAATGCAGTGGTTTTCAAAATTGAGCATGCATCACGATCACCTGGAAGCCTTGTTAAAAGCAGACTGTTGGGGCCCACTCTGGGTTCTACCTCAGGAAATCTGGAGCATGGCCAGAGGATTTGTATTTCTATTTAGTTCTCAGGTGATGCTGATGTCAAGGTTTGGAGACCACACTTTGCAAACCACCATCTTCAGGGATTATCTGCATCAGAATTCCTGGAGACATTGTCAGAAAGACATCTATTTGGCTTCTCCCATTGCTGGATCTACTGTATTTGAGTTTCTGGGGTGACACATGAGAATCTGTGTTCTCAACAAACATGCTTCTTGATTCTTCTGTACCCTCAAGTTTGAAAACCACTGATCTAAGGTCATAAGAATGAAGTATTTTCCAGTCGTGTTCATATCAAGACTGCTTGGTGCCTACCCATCTAACAAGATGGCTAATAAACATCTGAGAAGGCAGAAGGTCTAGTTCACTAGCAGTACTAGCTGTAGTCTCTTCTGTGAGAAGCGACAGGTCATGCATGGCTTATTAGAGAAACTACAGGGCGGCTTTTATAGCATCAGGGCGCGGAAAGCTGCGTGTCAGAGCAGGGATATAATTAAGTACTGTTGTGGGTCAGCTTCACCATACGGGCTCTCTAAGGTTGCTGTTGGGTTTTCCTCTTTGACAGCAATATTGAGCACAAGAGTGGAATTAACCCCAAATCTCATTAAGTCATCACTGCTCTTTGCAGCAGTGTTGACAGAAAACAAAATGAAATAGTGTCAATGCTTAGAGATAGTAGTATATTTCAAACACACACATACACATGTACACACACAATCTTGCTTAGCATCCAGAAATCTCTTTTCTGATTTGCTACTTTAGTTACAGGGGGTTAGTAAGAATAGTATGAGGAGAAATGGTGTAGAATCTTGTAAAATCAGGGCTTTTAAAGTCTGATCTGAACCTGATGGTCTCATGCCCATACAAAGAGGTAAAATAGCTTAATGGGGCACCAGGGCAGAAAATGTCTGCAAGGAGAATGATGCATCCAAAGGAGGACAGATACTGAAGTATTATAAAGTCATTATAAAGAACTTCATTTTAAATATGCTCCCAAAGCATCAAACCACAGGCTTATTGTGGTATGAACAGGGTATCTGACTTGGGATTGCCTATTAGCTAGTTTTATGTGTACCCTCAGCCCATATGAAACATTTCTGTAATTTCCAAGGATGTTCAGGCAGGCACTGGGCCACCAGCACCCACCAAATGCCACCCATCCCCTTTGCTACCCAACATTATTTTTCAAAAAAGAAAAAAAGCCAAACATAATAGTGCTCTGTCACCAATCAAGGCTGATCACATTGAGCCTTCCTTCAGCCTGGTTAGTACCTGGTGGTTCTTCCTCTAATCCAAGTGGTAATGGAAAGACAGGATGAAAAGAAGAAAAACAAATACAGTTCAGTTTCCTGACTATCAAGCAACTTCCACAGAATGCCATTGGATTTGAGGGTTGTTTTTTTAAAAACAGGACTTGTTTGTGGAAAACCAGGTTAAAAGTATTATAATGAAGGAAGGTGGGTGCATTCCCAGTGTTGTTGTACTGAAGCTTTGGTTCTGTTTCTCAGCACATTTGTTGCTGGACAGCAGCTTCAGCCAGAACAGCTGAAGTCTAAAGTAGAGGCGGTTCCATCTCTGCCAGGTCATCTCACTGGGTGTTTGAGAGCTTAAAGAAGAAAACTTGAGAACTGTGGTTCTCAACCAGGGGTGGTTTGCCCCTTGCGGAGGGCATTGAGCAATGTCTGAATACATTTTTGGTTGGGCTGCTGATATCTAGTGGGTAGAGGCCAGAGATGCTGCTGAACATTCTACTGTGCTGAGGACAGCTCCCAGCAACAAAGAGGTGTCCGCCCAAAGTGCAGTGGTACCAAGTACTCTTCCTAGAGTACTCTCTGATTTCTATACAGTTTTCCAGAGCTGATGGTGACTAAGTACCTCTGAAGGTCCTGGGGAGTGAGAAGGGTCAGTTGTTTCTAAAGAGATCTAACAGCGAGAGATCACAACTCTTGGCTTTATTCCCAGAATATGCCTCCAAAGATGACCACAGGGACTTTGCTGGGGAACTGGAGGTTCTATGTAAACTTGGCCACCACCCAAATATCATCAATCTCTTGGGAGCATGTGAACATCGTGGTAAGAATCTCTTTTACTGTCTTTCCTGCCAGAATTTTTTTTTAAACAGGCACATTCCATATCGAAATTAGTAAATATAACAATTTTAAAAATGCTACTCATTTTTAATAAATAGTTTATTGTCAAATTGGTTTCCATACAACACCCAGTACTCTTCCCCACAAGTGTCCTCCTCCATCACCACCACCTCTTTTCCCCCCTCCCTCTTCCCCTTCAACCTTCAGTTCATTTTCAATATTCAATAGTCTCTCAAGTTTTGTGTCCCTCTCTCCCCAACTCTCTTTCCCTCTTTGGAGCTACCCATTTTTTTAAAGTTGCAATTTGATTCCAAATGTCTAGCACCATTTATAGCTTGTGATGAGGCTTGGCAGCTTTTTGGAGGTAGGTCCCAAGGCTGGATCTTTGGCCTTCTACTGTGGTTCGCCATTACTGCTCAAAGTACCCATGGTTGCTGTCCACTCTCATCCTTGCTGATCTGGGGTTTCCTCAGCTAGGTGGGTTGGGGGAGCCTTCAGCATCAGGAAGGGTGAAGTGCATTGGCTCTTCTGAATTGTCTATGTTTTTTCCTCCAAACCCAAGACACTGATACTCTGAATGTTAAATCCACGAATGCCAACAATCTACTGTAATAGGAAAACATCAGTAAGGGCTAGGATAAAATAATAGTAATTGTAATTAGCTTATATCTAATAGAACTTTATTTTTTTCCAAAACAATTACTGGTACAATTATGGTGGAGCTTTATAACTATCTTATGTTGTACATATTTATTTTTTTTAATGTTTATTTATTTTTGAGAGAGAGAGAGAGAGCATGAGCAGGGGAGGGGCAGAGAGAGAAGGAGACACAGAATCAGAAGTAGGCTCCAGGCTCTGAGTGGTCAGCACAGAGCCCAACGTGGGGATCAGACCCACGAGCTGTGAGATCATGACCTGAGCTGAAGGCGGATGCTTAACTAACTGAGCCACACAGGCACCCCTGTCATACATACTCTATACACTCTAAAGTTCAACTTACATTATTAATTTAGATATTACTGAGTACTTCTATGGGTTTACCTCTGCATCCTACCTGGGTTTATAATTCTGAATCTATGCTTAAATTTAATTCCTCATGGAAAAGTTTCCTCCCACAAAAAAGCTCCACACAGTAATTATTTACAAACTTGACAACCTCTTATTGACTCTGAGGCACAAACACTAACAACAGAAGAGAGACTACTTCCTTTTCCTCAATTTATTAAACTAAAAATACTGGGGCTTCAAACAATATATCATGCTGTGATCCAATAAGGGTGTAATTCTGAAAGCCAGATCATGTCCCTTAAGTTCAATAATGAAGTAATGACATTGATTTTTGAGTTATTTCCTGAAAACAGTAGTCAGCATAGGACAGCAGTAAATGAAAGTTAAAAAAAAAAAAAGTAACTACCACCAACAGAAAAATATGTATCTTTTCAATTTTTGCTCTGTCATCACCTTAGCACATAATTGGTTGGCTCTTAAAATTTATAGTTCAGTGAGGCAGTGAGAAAGCGTTGAGGCATCTCTTGCCTTACAGTGCTACATGCTACAGGGCTAGGCTTTTATTATTTTTTTCCCAGAATTTCAGTTTCTTAGAATGTCTTTGAAGTTCAAATTCATTTGACATTTTAAATGTAAAAAATGGTACACCAAAAAATGTATCTTTAAAAGACAGTAAAACCACTCTACTTTTCATTGACTCTAAAGATCAGTGTTTTGATGAAAGAAGATTAATTTTATTTAAAAAAAAAAAAAAAAAGGAAAACAATTTGGAATTAGACCAAGACAACAGACCATCGTTTCTTCTAGGGCCTATTGTTTTGTTTTTTTTGGTCTGAGTTTTCTGATTTCTCTAAGCAAAATGCCGTCTCTGACCTCAGACTCTGCTGACCAGTGAGCTGATGAGCAATATGGTGGCGTAGCAGGAGTTTTAGGGGAGGAGTAGAAGCAGGAGACAGAGTTACCTGGTACAGGTCCTCCTGCCATGGATGCTTCCTTTTATTTATTTATTTATTTATTTATTTATTTATTTATTTACTTATTTATTTATTTATTTTAACAACCTCCAGAGAAGTCTGAGACAGACTGGAATAACACGCCTAGCTCATATTAGTTCTCCATCAGTACTGAATAATCAAAAAGGTGGTGCAGACTAGCTGTCCTAGATCTTACTATAGGCACTGGCCTTCCGGAAGCCTCTATGTTAATTCCACGTGGGGGGAGGTGGGAGGGGGTGGGAAAGAGGGGACCCTGAGTTCCAGCGTGGTGCCCTTCAAGCAAGGCAGAAGCATGGAACTTCTCTCCGTTCTGTTGCCAGTGTTCCCAAGGTTGGTACTGCTAGACGTATTGCTTTTTTTTTTTTTTTAATGTTAATTTATTTATTTTGAGAGAGAGAGAGGGCAAGCAGAAGAAAAATAGAGAGAAGGAGAGAGAATCTCACGCAGGCGACGCGCTGTCAGCGCAGGGCCTGACACAGGGCTCGAACTCACGAAATGTGAGAGCATGCCCTGAGCCGAAATGAGGAGTTGGACACCTAACTGATTGAGACACCCAGGTACCCTGACGTGTTGCTTTTAGATACCAAGTGTTACAAGCCATTCCCGAGGCCATAGCGCTGAAATCTCAGCGCTGCTGAGGGCCATTGAGGTGGTGTCTCCCTTTCCCCGCAGGCTACCTGTACCTGGCCATTGAATATGCTCCCCATGGAAATCTCCTGGATTTTCTGCGCAAGAGCCGAGTGCTGGAGACTGATCCTGCCTTCGCCATCGCCAACAGCACCGCCTCCACGCTGTCCTCCCAGCAGCTGCTCCATTTCGCGGCAGATGTGGCCCGCGGCATGGACTACTTGAGCCAAAAACAGGTGTGTTGTGAGGACCTTGCTTTGGACATCTTTCCTTTGAAATTCTCTCTGGACTCAGATTTGAGCTAAATTGTTACATTTTTCCAGTCAACCTCCCCCCTTTAATTCCTCTAATGATCACCCTAATTTTAATCTCTTTGTTACTATTCTATTTATATAGAAATCAATGCCAGACACTGACAATAAGTGTATTTAGTGAATGTCAGCATATGCATTTGGTGAGGAGCGTGAACTGATCTTATCTTCGTTTGGATCCAAATGATGCATGATAGCAAAGGAAAATTTAGTGACCTGGTTTTTCTCTTCCCTTCCCCTTCCCTGTCCACTTCCCCTTCCCTTCCCTCTTCTTTCTTTCTTCCTCCCCTCCCCTCCTTTCCCCACCCCTCTCCTCCCCTCTCCTATCCTCTCCTTTCCTTTCCCCCTGAAATGCTTCTCCCAAAGCATGATGGGTCATTTGGCCAAATCTGCTGAGCATTTTAGAGAGGAACTTTAAGGGAATTGAATTCCTGTCTTCTCTATTTCTCAAAGGTCTTGCCCCAGTGGCTTTGTGCCAGCAGGATGAAGTGAAAAACCAGAAATGCTGAAAACACATGATGTTTTTAATTTTTTTAAATTTTAGTTTATCCACAGGGATCTGGCTGCCAGGAACATTTTAGTTGGTGAAAACTATGTAGCCAAAATAGCAGATTTTGGATTGTCCCGAGGTCAAGAAGTATACGTGAAAAAGACAATGGTAAGTTCAGAACATAGACACTGAGAACATTGTCCCCAGGGCACCCTCCTTCTCCTGATAGCCCTTCTCTTGGAATGCCATTGTTTTTTTGGTGACTCAGGCACCTGGCTGTGTACCCCAGTAGATAGCTCCCTGGCCTGGCACACATCCTTTCTGGGGTTTGATTGCTAACATGAGCGAGGGTGCTGTATTTGCCAGTGAAGAAGCCGCAGTCATGTGTGGCCAAGTGACTGAACACATAGGCCTCGTGGTACAGAGTTCAGGTCTCCATCCAGGCAGGACCCCTAAGTGTCTCACTCAGAAACCTCTGAGCAGCTCCTTCAAACCCCTTTCGTGCACAGTAAGCATAGGAGGGGCACAAAAGACATTTAACATACTTTCCAAATGTACAGGAAAGAAATTAATGAGGTTCCTACCTCACAAAGAGGCCCTATAGAGAAATCCCTAACTTCTAAGGCCCATAGAAGATTTTCCTCTTTATCAAAAGTTCTCCACTACGTCTCTAAGTCCACTTTAAGTCCACATTTACCTAATGACCAAGCAGTAATATTTAATCTTCAAGTACAAGATCCCAGGAGAACCTCGCCACAGAAGGAGAAAAGCTGGACTCAGTCAGCCTTTGGTGCCCTCCATACTCCCTGGAAACGCCCCTTCCAGGGATGTGAGGACAGCATGGCGCCCCCCCCCCCCCCCCCCCGCTTTCCCAGGGTCTCCATGTGCAGGGCCTTGGGGCTGACAAATCCTGTATTGTCACATGTGTTTGGTGGCTCTATCCCTGTGGTTATGGCTCCCTCTTTCCTAGGTCTGGTGGCCATTACTTGGGCCCAGCTTTCCTGGAACCACTGCGGTTTTCACAGGGTCCCGCTGTGGGTAGCACTTTGCCTCAGCAAGGCTCAGGCTTCTGTGGTGATCCTCTTTTTCAGGTTCTTTTTAAAAAATATTTTAGTTACTGACAAGATAACAAAAAATATTCAAGAATGTTTCAAAAAGGAAATGACCCAGAGTTCACTATCTTAACACATTTTATTTTTCATTTTTTACTTCTTGCCTTGCACATACATATTTTTACATAGTTACTATCACAGTGAACGTAAGTATTTTACATCTTTCCAGTTCCCTTTCCGGTAACACACATCCAGTGGGACCCTGGATGCTTACCAACAACATCAACACTTCCAGAAGACTTGGGCGCCTCCCTGAGGGTTGGCTCTCATGCACACAATATGATTTTCTCTAAGCTTTTCTGAATTTGCCTGACTCAAAGCACAAGCTTCTCTGCTGAGGGGCGGGGCTTATCTTAAGGAAGCAGGCCCTACCCCTCACCCATTTACTCCGCCTCCTGGGCCTCCGGAAGCTTGCTGTCTCCTTCACAGAGTCCCTTTCCTTGCGTCTCTCTGGTGTTTGGGGCTGTGGTGCCCTCAGTGAGGCTGTGGAGGCACTGCCGAAGTTTAGTCCTACAACCTGCATATTTTATTTGGATGCTGTCCTCAGATCCCCAGCGAGAATGCTGGTTTGCATAAAGGGCAGCTATTTCTGCCGTTTTGAAGAGCTTAAGAGAAATGGTTAGAGAGGCAGAGCACTTAGATGGGTCAGAACTTAACGGTCTGCTGGATGTGGCTTGGGGAAGTGTCCTGTAGCAGCATGGGGCCTGGGAGGAAAGATGTTGGCCCTCAGGCACTGAGAAGGAGAGGGAATGGAGAGAAGCTCCCTGCAAGAGGGGTGCAGCGTGGCAAGTCACCACCAGAGGGCAGAGCGGCAACCTTCTCTGGACTACTGTTTAAACTCGAGATTTTCCATTCCAGTTGCACCTCAGAATCATCTGGGGAGCTTTTAATAAATACAGATGCTGAGTCCTACTGCTTAAATATTATATACATACTAATATACCATGACTCAGTTGTCCTGAGGTGGGACTCCTACATTAATTTTTATGAGAGAGAGAGAGAGAGAGAGAGAGAGAGAGAGAGAGAGAGAGAGAGGGTGTGTGTGTGTGTGTGTGTGTGTGTGTGTGTGTGTGTGTGTGTGTGTGTGTTTTAAGTCCCTAGGGTGAGGCTAATATTGGAAATGTTGCAAACTAATGTACTAAGTGATTTGGGGTTTTATTATCATTGATAAATCCAACCCCTCATCATCAGTGTCTTTATGACTATAGTGTTTCAATCCTGTGCTAGTTTTGGGGGTAACAGAGATTGGGACAACCTCCACCTTTAAAGAGCTCAGATGCATAATGAACAAACAGTTCATTAATAATGAAAAATAGTTGATTCATAATGAAAGAGAGTTGGTATGTGCTGAGGGCAAGGAAAACACAGAGGAGGAGTGCATATGGGGACACAGAGGAAGCACACTGAACTGAGCCTGTGGGCAATCATGAGGGGCTCCCTGGAGGAGGCTTACTCTTGTGTTTTACAAATGTTAAATAGATACTGAAGATATGAGAATGAATTGGAAGGTGCCGTAAATATATGAAAAAAGTATGAAACATTTGGGAGACAAGTCAGTATGGCTGGAATGTAATGCAGAAAAGAGAGAAGAATTAAAATTCAAGGTGGGAAGAGGAAATGGGGATAAGGTCTTCTTTTGTTTAAAGTTTATTTTTGAGAGAGAGAGGGAGGGAGAGGGAGGGAGGAAGGGAGGGAGAGAGAAAGGGAGGGATAAAAGAGAGAGAGGGGAAGTGGATCTGAAGCAGGCTCTACCTGACAACAGTGAACTCTGTGTGGAGTCAGAACCCATGAGATCATAACCTGAGCTGAAGTTGAATGCTTACCCGACTGAGCCAACCACACACCCCACAGGGATATGGCTTTCTTGAAAATTCTTGAATTCCAGTTAAAGATTTTGGTCTCAGCTAAGGACTTGAGATCTTGGGACAATAGGGACATTGAAAAACTTAAAAAAAAAAACCTACTTGTTTGGCTTTGCCATTGTGAGCCATTAGTTTGGCCTTGGTGCAGAGAACTGATCCTTAGGGACTGAAACTCTGAAGCAAGAAGATCAGTTAAGAGCTTGTCATCAGGTAACAAAAGATGGTGGCCTGAACCCAGGGAGGGAGCAAGAGTGACAGATGGAAATGGACAGATCCAAAAGAAGTCAAATGAGAATAATAAAAAAAGTGCACATGGGAATTAGTAATTTGGAGGCATGAGGTCAGAAGCTAGCAGGTACATAAAAGTAAGACAGAAAATGTCGATGAGGTGTGCACGGAGTGAATATTGGGGATCACACTAAAGATGTAGGTTTGCAAAGAGGTAGTTTTATAACTGAACCTTAATGTACCAATTGGGAGTTAGGGTCAGAATGAGCTTCAGAATATCTCTACTTCAGAAAGACCTAAAAGACAATGGCATCTTCAGGGGTAGTTTTGGGGTCAAGGGCATGACTGATCTCAAGATGGGGGGTCTAGGAGAATGCCTGCTCCCATTTCAGGGGGGACTGAGAGGATCCCCAAATACTCGATGTTGCCTCACCTCCTGGCTGCTGTAGGCTGAAATGCCACTGTTAGGGCCCGGCCAGATCCCCAGGAGGAAGGCATCCCTCTCTCAGTAGGGCTTCTATGATTCCTGGGGAGGGTTGATGGGAAGGGAGCACAAAATCACAGCAAAACTAGGAATAAAATTTAGAAGCTAAACTTCCCAATGTCCAGTCTCCATCCGTTTTCCCCAGGCTGGACTTAAAGAAATGGGGACAACCTTGGGGCGCCTGGGTGATCAATCAGTTGAGTGTCGGACTTCGACTCAGGTTATGATCTTACAGTCTGTGAGTCTGGGCCCTGCTTCAGGCTCTGTGCTGGCTGCTCAGAGTGTGGAGCCTGTTTTGGATTCTGTGTCTCCCTCTCTCTGCCCCTCTCTCACCCACCCACACTCTTTCTCTCAAAAAAGAATAAATGCTTGAAAAAATTGGGAACAACCTGGATGGAGTCAGGGTCAGGCCCCCAGAGGGCAAACGAGTGTGTCTCATCCTGTCTTCAAGTCAGTGTAACTGCATCGATAGGAGGTTATTTCTTCCTCCACTAATGTGCATGCACACCTTCCCTTTGGCCGGAAATGCTCTCCCCGACCCACCTGAGGACGCCTGCACACACAGAACCAAGCTCACGTGTCCCCTTACCTGGAAATCCTCCCCATCTCTTCCAGCCGCAGTTGGCCACCTCACATCACCTGAGCCTTTTCAACATTGCAGTTTCTCGGTTGCTCTGCCTCTCTCCTCGTTCAAAGCTCTGAGTGCCTCTGAGAGCTACAAAGTGAATCAAATGCCTATGAAAAATACACACATCCATCCACACACACAGACACACATACCCACGTATAATATTTTTCTTTATACAAAACCATGGTAGGGAATTCTTGAGGTCAGCAGGACTTACACTCCTTGCACATCTTTGGCTTGGAGAACACTCTTGTGTGTGGGACATATACAAACAGCAGCTTCTGACTGTGCTGTACCTTACGTGTGGGGAATTCCACACACAGTTCCCTGTGGGCTTGAGTGAACCCAGCTCCGGACAAGCTGTGAGCCTGGGGAAGGGTCCCTGTCATGCCTAAGTGGCGTCTCACTTTGTTCTCTCCAGGGAAGGCTCCCGGTGCGCTGGATGGCAATCGAGTCACTAAATTACAGTGTGTACACAACCAACAGTGATGTGTGAGTAAGCCTTTTATTGTTGAGGGATATTTTTTTCTCCTAGAAAAATAAGCAACTGACAGAGGTCTTAAAGCAAAGCAGGACTATCATGTCCATCTGTGGAATACAGGTAGTAAGCCCAAGAAATAAATTTGGAGGCTACAGACGAAGGCTCAGTGTAGACAGTGTTCAGGGTGTGATGTAAGATCACTGGTGACAGGCTGTGGGTTTCCTCCTGTCAAGGAGAAGTGGTTCTCCATCTCCAGAGGAGCAAGGGGCATACAGAGCATTCCTGTGACTCCACTTCCCAGACCGACTCTAGCACACAAAACCCAGAACAGTGGGAGGCAGTTCACAGTAGCTGCTGGGGGTCAGATGTGGCTGGGACAAAAGACAGGCCAGATCAAGGGACAATGTCTGCTCACAAGCCAACAGAGACAAATCTCAAGCTGGTGGTGAAGGGAGGGCTGGGAGTGAGACTTAGGCCATCTTGCCTCCTGACCATTGACGGGGGGAACACTGAGGCCTGAGGCTTGAGATGACTTGTCCAGGGAGTTTAGCTTGTTCCATGGGAAGGGCAGGGGACTGGCAAGAACTGTGTCCTCACTGTGTGCAAGTTGCCTTGTGTATGTTCTCTTTCATCATTTATGAATAACTTTGAGGTGGCAATTGGTGTTCCCACTTTCAGAAGACACCTAGAGGCTTCAAGAGGTTCCGTAACTTGTCCCAGGTCAGAAGAGTGTCAGGTGGCAGAGCTGGGATTTAACTCCAGTCTGTCGGCTTAGAATTGCACCTGCTTCCCTCAGTACCGCTTGTGATCTCCACCTAAAGTGAGTGGGGGCTCTGATACTGTTTCCCTGTTAGGATCCTTCCCTTGGCTTAAGAGGAGATAAGGACAGGTCACGTACAAGACCCTCTCCTGGGGAACACACATTTAACATTTCCTTTTCTGGCAAGCTGTCAGTCACCCTTACTTTTGAGGCAGAAGATTGACTGGTCAACCTCTTTGCTGACTACTGGTTTCCCTAATGTGTCTCCTGCAGATGGTCCTACGGAGTGTTACTGTGGGAGATCGTTAGCTTAGGTGAGTATCCATGTGTGTCTATGGGGCGAGACTCCAGACAGTGAGAGTGGACCCCTCCCGTGCTCCCTCACTGTGGGATTCCACGGGGGCCATTTTTCTGGGGCACCACCAGATGGGACTGGGAAATAGAACTTGATGGGTTTCCGTGTGTGTGTTGATTCCCATGTTTCTCTTTTTGAGAGCCCTGTGTCTAATGTCATATTTAATACTAAGGACCTGGTGGCTGTGAGCTTCATTATAGTTTCTCTGTACAGAGATGTCACAGAACTGTTATAAGTTCACTTCTACAACTTTAATATGGTATGTTACACAGCCATGAAAAGTGATTTTTGAAGACCATTTAATAGCATGTGAAAACATGCATGCCCAAACCCAGAAATTTCCTTACACTGTGATCCCATTTTATAAATGTTCTACATGTTACACATGAAAAACCTGAAAGGACTCCACAGGAAAGGAATACAAATATTGTTTGCTTTCTTCATGCTTTTTTGTATTTTCCAAGTTTTCTATAATACACATGTACATTTTAGAATTAACATTGGGCAGTACAGATTATAGATAAAATAGGAATTGCAAAAACCTGACTGTGGACTTCCAAATAGGAAAAAGTTACATCCCATTAGTACAGTAGAGGAGTCAGTTGTGGGAAGGCCGACTCAGGGAAGAGAAACCGCACTGGAAGCAAGGAGCCCTCTTCTGGATCTGTCCACTGATGGAATGGCCGTACACTGTTGGGGGCGTATGTCCAGCGGTGATGTGGGGGGGGTTTGCTCAGAGGGGAAGATTACACTGGGTGTGCATCCTCTCTTGACGTGCCCTCTTTCTCCTAGTCTCTCGGCTCAAGAGGCCCGGGGCAGGAGACACTGTGCTCACCAGAGGGCCTCAGGACAACCCGGTTTCCTGTCTTCCAGGTGGCACCCCCTACTGCGGGATGACCTGCGCAGAGTTGTACGAGAAGCTGCCCCAGGGCTACAGACTGGAGAAGCCTCTGAACTGTGATGATGAGGTGTAAGTCAGCTGCACCCTGGGGCCATGTAAAAAATGTGTCTATGTAGGGGCATCTGGGTGGCTCAGTCAGTTAAATGTCCAACTTTGGCTCAGGTAGTGACCTCACAGCTTGTGGGTTCAAGCCCTGCATCAGGCTCTATGCTGATGGCTTTGGATTCTGTCTCCACCTCTCTCTGCACCTCCCTGCTTGTACTCTGTCTCTGTCTCTCTCAAAAAGAAATAAACATTAAAAAAATTGTCTATTTTTAGAGAGAGTGAGTGGGGAGGCAGAGAGAGAGGGAGAAAGAATCCCAAGCAGGCTCCACACTGATAGCACAGTCTGACATAGAGCTCAGTCTCATGAACTTTGAGATTGATGACCTGAGCCAAAATCGAGTTGTATACTTAACTGAATGAGCCACCCAGGCATTGCATACCCTGGGGCCATTTTATCTTAATCCTCCCCTGTGTGTCTCTTGGACAGAGTGACTCTAATGAAGGGGTTACCTGATTTATGCACACATGTGTGTATGTATACCTGTACATGCACACGTGAGATCCTAAATAACCCCCCTAAAAAGAAGGGGAGTCCCTTAAACTAACACCATTCTGTAACGGGCAGGGAACTGAGTACTTTCTAGGCACAGAATTCCAGGAGGAATTTAAGGTGATGATTATCAGGAAGGCTGGAATGAAAGGAAACAAATGCAGAAAAGATCTGAAACCAATTCATGAGATTATTTATGAATAAATGTAGGAAACCTTGAGAGTAACATTGGGGACAGAGATTTTAGGGCTTTGACATTAGAAAGAAAGATTTTTTGGGGGGGGTCACAGAATCTCTCTTCTGCAAGGATTATTTTCCAGGAGTAAGAATTAGGGGAAGAATTATTAGCTTTTGTGAAACCACGATTCTCGAAAGTATCTGAGTTAGCTGATGCCTAACTGGCATGATGTGAAAGCACAAGGCTCTAGGTCAAGCAAAGAATGTATTGTCCAAACCTAGCCATGTCTACGAAAGAGTGCTATTAATTATGGTACTGGTACAAGAGGCCATAAACCTAGACCACGCTAGGTTGATGGACTTCTGTGCACATAGGTTCCCCTGAGGCACTTGTTCCCAGTGTGAAAATTTGAGCCCCACTCGGACACTGGTTCTATAACTCTGGGGAAGGGGAGGTGGTACCAGGAGTCCACGTTTTAATAATGCAAGTGGTTCGGACCACATTTGGGAAAGTACTGTCTTAGACTAGTGCTTCCCAGACTGTGTTCATGCACGTGCAAGAGGTAAATAAATGATAGTAGAGGGAAGGTGTTCTGTGGTCACCTTGGGAAATTCTGTGTTAAGTCAGGTTAAACAAGTTTTTTGTTTTTAATGGCAAGACCTCTCAAGATTCTACTCTGCTAATCCCTAAGAGGGAGGTGTAACATGTGGCACTTTGCAAATTTATTGAAGCATGGAACCACTTTTTTAATGAAATAACATTTTGAGAGATACAGTATTCCAAGGGGTGTGTTGCCCTAAACACATAACTCAATTCTTTCCAGATAATCAGAAGAGCTGAGACCAAGATCCTATGGGAATGGTACTCAGGGAGGCACTAGATTTGCTGGCAGAAGAAAGGGGGACTTGAGGGAGGTGGGAGGCCTGATAGAAACTCAGTGCTGTACTCCGTGCTGCTGTTTAGGCGTAATGACCATGTATTGAATGGCTACTTTCTCTTTCTTCCATACTCCACACCAGGTCATGCCCAGGTCTGAAGCACAGTCATAGAGTTAACCGCTTAACTCTTTGTTTCCAAAGGTATGATCTAATGAGACAGTGCTGGAGGGAGAAGCCTTACGAGAGGCCATCATTTGCCCAGATATTGGTGTCCTTAAACAGGATGTTAGAAGAACGCAAGGTGAGCATGGGGTTCAGGTCAGGCTCGAGTCAGAGCTCCTCATGTGCGCTTTATGGTTAAAAAAATGGCTGCTACATGTCAACAAGTATTTCTGGGCATAGCCATTTGTATTAGAGGAACATAAAAGACTTGGCCCTTAACTTTGAGCAAGTTACAATTTCAGAGGTAATAAGAGTTCTGTAAAAGATAGGCACACGTGGTAGAACAGATAGAATTAGCACGTGAGCTAGAAGAAACCTCATCAGTAATTTGGCCTGACCCTTTAATTTTGTAGAAGAAATATGCACAAAGAGGTGAAAGTGATATGTCCAAGGACACGCAGCCAATAGATAATAGAGTTCTTATGGGGGAGGGGCAGGAATTCTATAAAAGTCCAGCAGGTGGTTGGCTACACTGCTATGAGGTGGAAAAGACAAGTCTAGGTGGGGGAGACAGAGTGCAAGTCACCCCAACCCAAGTGGTACCGAAACCAGAGATGTGGGGGAGGCCACCCACAGGGAGATGGGAGCAGAGAAAGGATCTGTAGAGAATGGGATGTTTTAGGAGGGACATGAAGAGACAGCAAAAAGTGGCTGGGGACACAGAGAGATGATGAAATCTTACCTGCTGAGGTCGAGGGGTGCATTTCAGGAAGAAAGTTGTCAAATACACATGGGAACTGAGGACAAAAATGTCCCCCAGGTACCTACTCCTTGAAACGTTAAGGGAGCTGGGGTATGACTGTTAAGTGCCACGTGTGGAGGCAGTCCTGGGGGAACTGGTGTCTCTGACCCACCCTTGCTCTTGTAGACTTACGTGAACACTACGCTTTATGAGAAGTTTGCCTACGCAGGGATCGACTGCTCTGCTGAGGAAGCAGCCTAGAAGCAACTCCACCCGCCTGTATGTTCTGTCTCCCTCCATTGGCATAACAGACCCTTGATGCCAAGAAAGCAAGCAAGACTGTGCCAAGAGAGGTGACCTAGAACATAAACATGTATATACATTACTGTATGTCTGGGACTTTACCACAGAACCCCCTGTGTGTGTATCTATAGTACACTTTGACTCTCATAGGACTGTATATACTGTTTTGAGTAAGAATGTGCTGAAATCAGAATGCCTGTTTGTGGTTTCATATGCAATAATATATTTTTCTAAAAATATGGACTTTATAGGAAGGTGTGTGAGTATAATTACGATAATGCATAACTCATTATCATCCTGGGTATTTTTGATCTTTACCTTCATAGTGAATGCTATAAAATGTTTGGCTCTGTAGAAGAAAGATCTTGTTAGTAAACCTAACCCCGGCCCTGATAGCCCAGGAAAGAGAAGTGGGGGAAATACCTTAGTTCTATCAGGATAGAGGTGAACATTTAAATGAGATCCTTCTCTAAACTTTCTCCCTTATGTGTAGAAGCCATCCCACTTGGTCATTTGTCAACTTTGTCATGTGTTTCCAGACCCCTCAAGTCAATCCAGAATGCTAACATCTAAAAGTAAGCTTAAATCTCATTCTGTACAAGTCTAAGAATTTTTAGAGAAGTAGAAGTTTGACAAATTAATGAGATTTAGTTTTAGTTTCTCTGGTAACATGGATTTGTGTATTTTAAGAAATTGAAATAAGAAGCCTGGAGTTCCATTTGGGAGACTTGTGACATTTGTATCCACTAAACATCCCTACATGTATTTCACGTTGTAAAGTTTCAGTGTTGATCAGTTGTGAGTTTACAGTTTATATTGTAGGCACATGTTGCACTGAGGTCATACAGTAAGTGAATAAATGTCTTGCCTACCCACTTTTTTTGTCTAGTAATGTTTCTCATAGGTATTGACAAACATCTTTATTATACTTTAAAGTCACTGTCCTTGAACTTGTCAGTAAGACCCATGTAGAGTAGTGGGTGGGTACTCTGCCAGATAGGGGATCTCAAGCTCCCAGGATTGGAAACATCTAGAAGTATTCAGTCTAGTCCATTTTCTTGCACCGGAACCATATACCTCCAGCTGAGGGCATAGAAACTATTGCAGTGTTAAATAGTACAACATACAGCATAAAGTACCATAGTCCTGCCACTTAATCTACCTTATGAATTTAGATACTATAGCCTTCCACAGCTTCAGAAGCAAAGATTTTCTTCACCAGAGTATATTCAAGCAGAATCAGAAAAAGCCAGGCTGCCAGCATGCCATGAATCAACTAATGTAGAGACTCAAATGAAGAGCCCTTAAAAATGGGTCCAAATAGTTTCTTTTGTTTTTTACCCAAATGCTGTAGATCTACTCCTGACAACTCCTAGCTTGAATGTACAGTATGTGGAAATGAACCAGAACAAGGATGACCTAAAAATGCAAATAAGATATTAAAATTTTGCATCTGACTTTGGAACAAACATTAAGGGTTCCCCCCTGCCCCATATAATAGTTTGACCTTCTTAATTCAAATTTTTATCGCTATGAATTTAAGTAATATGTAATTTTTTCACATCAAGTACATGACAAGAGAGATGGATTTGGGATAGTAAGAAAAAGAGTGATTATTATTAAAGTTTATTTATAACTTAAAATGCTAAGGCATCAAACCTGAAATACGTTTGAGGCCCTCAATCATCACAGGCAACTGATGTCCTTCTGGCATAGAGGCCTCAATACTGATTACTCTGATGCACCTGTACCACTGGCAAAGAAACCTTTGTAGTTTTGTAGCATTTTAGCAACATTAATATTGAAGGTTAATACGTAAGGTAATCAAACTGAATTAAGTCATGTAGTTTCCAGATTCTTGAAAAGCTATTAAGAAAGGAGGAGCTAACTCCTTAAAGGAATTAAAAATAATTCCACTATTGGGAACACAGGTTAGAATGTGGTGTGTTTGGAAGATTCATAGGACGCTGCCTTAGAAAAATGAAGTTATGAATTAAAATCAGGTAATATTACGCGTTAGAATAAGAACACATTATGTAATAGCCAAATGACCTAAATCTTCATTGACACTGAAAAGTTTACATTTACTTCATAAGGAAAACCTATTGTACTTATATAAGAGACCTAAAAAAATTCTGTGTATTATGTAAAGACGGCTTTAGGTATTTAGAGAGGATAAAGAAATGTACGCAACCTGAGATATGACCTCTATGGAAGTCAGGGACTCACTGCTTCAACTTGAAACCACGTTCCAGAGAGGGGACAAGATGGTGGAGAAGTAGGGAGCTCTGTATTTTCACCTGCCCGCATCTATCAAGCTAAGAAGGACTGAAGCCACAATACTCTGTTCTACAAGAGTGAAAGACAGAAGTCCACAAAGAAAGCCTCATAGGTGCGTGAGTGAGTGTGAACTGGGGAAGATAAAAATGGGCCAGGACGGGAGGCTTGGAGGGGAGGAGTCACTTTCTGTGCAGAGCATCGGGGAGCACGCAGAGCTGTAGAGAGACGAGGGGAAGAGAAAGAGAGGCTGAAAATGCTCATAGCGCTGTCTCTAGAGAAGAGAAAAATCTCGGCCCAGGACAGAGAGGGATCCTATCATCCCATCTGTACCCACAGCACACAGGGAGAGAGATCCATCCCCTTTAGCTGGTGCGTTTTCCTTGGGATCAGCACCCTGATCCCAGGCGCACCAGGAGAAACTGCTCCCTACCCTCCTACTCGATTGATCTTGGGCTAGGAAGCCGCCTGGCCTGCAGGAGTACATCTCCTCTCAGGCATTTTCATTAAAGTGCGTGGACTAGGATTTGGAAATGAGGCGGGGCTTGGAAAATACAACTTGGCCCTCCCACAGCACAGGGAGATTGGACCCAAAAGAGTGGACTGGGTCAAAAAGGCATGCCATTCTTCTCCCCACAACTATCAAGGTGGGGCCTGGGGGAGCAGCCTGAGACATACCTACACCAAACCACGCCCATCTGTGCTAGAGAGCTGCCTTTTTTTTTCTTTTTCTCCTCCTCCCCCCCCGCCACCGCACCATGCCCAGAAAAGACCAACATTGCTGCATTGTTATAATTAGACCAATTCTTGCCAGATATATTTTCCTTTATCTCATTCTTCTCTCTCCCCACTGCTGGTTTTAGCTTTTAGACTGTTCTTTGTCTTTTGTTGTTTTGTTCCCTCCCTTTTTTTTTTCTTTTCTTTCCCCTTTTGGTTTGCTTTGTTTGTGCATTTGCGTGCTTTTGTTTCCTGTGTGTTTGTCTGTTTTCCTTTTCAGGGCTACCTTAAGAAACAAACCAAATTACACATGGTGGAGAGTCCCAAATATCACTGAGGAATAAAATAACCAAAGGCACAAGAGAAACCAAGACACCACTAAAAGAACACTTCCTGAATGGACAGGCCCTGGACAGTCAAGGAGCCTCCTTTAATATAGCAGTACTAGCAGGTGCATAATGAGCTTTTAAAGTTGACAAGAGACAGAAAGCTAGCCAAAATGAAGAACTCTCCAATAACAAAATTCCAGGAAGAAGTCACAGCCACAGAACTGCTTAAAACAGATATAAACAACATAACACAACATGAATTTAGAACAAATGTCATAAAATTAATCACTGGGAGTGAAAAAAGCATGGAAGTCATCAGAGAAGCTATTGATACAAAGACTAAGGACCTTCAAAATAGCTGTGACAAGTTAAAAAATGCTATAAATGAGGTGCGTAATAAAATGAAGGTGGCCACTGCATGGATTGAAGAGGCCGAGAGAGTAGGTGAATTCATTATAGAAAAAAAGCTAGCTGAGAAAAAGAAAGAAATTTATCTAGGAGCATGAAGGAGAATTCAAGACCTGAGTGATACAATCAAATGGAACAATATTTGTATCACAGGAATTCCTGAAGAAGAAAAGAGAAAAAGGTCCTGAAGGGGTACATGATCAAATTATAGCTGAAAACTTCACCAATCTGGGGAAGGAAACACATTGAAATCCAGGAAGCACAGAGAACTCCCCTCAGACATAACTTGCATCTACCTTAGGCATGACATATCATAGTGAAACTGGCAAAATATAAGGATAAAGAGAGAATTCTGAAAGCAGCTAGGGCTAAAAGGGCCCTAACATACAAAGGGAAACCTATCAGAGTGGTTGCAGGCCCGAAAGAAATGGCAGGAAAAAATCTTCAATGTGATGAACAGAAAAAGTATGCAGCCAAGAATCCTTTATCCAGCAAGCCTGTCATTCAAAATAGGAGGAGAGATAAAGGTTTTCTCAAGTAAATAAAAATTGAGAGAATTCATCATCACCAAACCAGCCCTACAAGAAATCTTAAAAGGGACTCTATGAGGGAAATGTTGCAAGGAATACAAGGTACCAGAGACACCACTACAAGCATGAACCTTACAGAGAACACAATGAATCTAAACCTATATTTTTCAATAATAACACTGAATGTAAATGGACTAAATGCTCCAACCAAATGACAAAGGGTAACAGAATGGGTAAAAAAAAAAAAAAACCAAATCCATCTATTTTCTGTCTACAAGAGACTCATTTTAGACCTGAAGACACATTCAGAATGAAAGTAAGGGGATGGAGAAATATCTATCATTTGACTGGAAGTCAAAAGAAAGCCAGAGTAGCCACACTTAAATCGGACAAACTGGACTTTAAAGGCAGTAACAAAAGATGAAGAACATTATATAATAATTACAGGGTCTCTCTATCAGGAAGAACTAACAATTATAAACTTGTACATGCCAAATTTGGGAGCGCTGAAATACATAAAACAATTGCAAACAGAAACAATCTTATGGATAAGCATGTGCTTATCACAGGGGATTTTAATACTCCACTTACAGCAATGAATAGATCAACCAGAGAGAAAATCACTAAAGAAACAATGGACCTGAATGACACATTGGAACAGATGGATTTGACAGATATACTTAGAAATCTATATCCTGAGGCTAGGGAATTCACTTTTTTCTCAAGTGCGGATGGCACATTCTCCAAGATAGGTCACATACTGGGTCATAAAGCAGCCCTTCATAAATATAAATGAATTAAAATCATACCATGCACATTTTCAGATCACAATGCTATGAAACTTGAAACCAATCACAGGAAAAAGTCTGAAAAAACATGGAGGTTAAAGAATGATTGGGCCAATACATCAGGCAATTAGAGAAGAAATTAAAAAATATATGGAAACAAATGAAAATGAAAATACAATAGTCCAAACTCTTTGGGATGAAGCAAAGGCAGTCCTAAGAGCAAAGTATATTGCAATCCAGGCCTATTTCAACAAACTAGAAAAAGAGCAAATATAAAATCTAACAGAGCACCTAAAGGAACTAGAAGGGCAGCAGCAAAAGCACCCCAACCCAGCATAACAAGAGAAATAATAAAGATCAGGGCAGAAATAATATAGAATAAAAAAAACAGTTGAACAGATCAATGAAACCAAGAGTTGGTTTTTTGAAAAAATAAACAAAATTCATAAACCTCTAGCTAAGCTCCTCAGAAAGAAAAGAGAGCACTCACATAGACAAAGTCACAAATGAAAATGGCTCTATTCCAAGCAATTATCAGGGAATACTATGAAAAGTTGTATGCCAACTAACTGGACAACCTAGAAGAAATGGACAAATTCCTAAACACACATGCATTACCAAAATTCAAACAGAAAGAGATAGAAAATCTGAACAGATCCATAAACAGTGAAGAAATGGAATCAGTTATCAAAAATCTCCCAACGAATAAGAGCCTGAGGCCAGATGGCTTCCCTGGGGGATTCTACCAGACATTTAAAGCTGAGTTAATATCTATTCTTCTCAAACTATTCCAAAAAATACAAATAGAAGGAAAACTTCCAGACTCATTCTATGAAGGCAGCATCACTTTGATTCCCAAACCAGACAGAGGCCCACCAAAAAAAGAGAACTACAGACCAATATGCTTAATGAATACAGATGTAAAAATACTCAACAAGATACTAGTAAATTGAATTAATAGCATATAAAAAGAATTATCCACCATAATCAATCCTGGGTTATAGGGCTGGTTCAGTATTCCCAAATCAATTAATGTGATACATCACATTAACAAAAGAAAAGATAAAAGCCATAAGATCCTGTTGATAGATGCAGTAAAAGCATTTGACAAAATACAGCATTCTTTCTTAATAAAAACCCTGGAGAAAGTTGAAATAGAAAGAACATACTTAAACATCATAAAAGCCATTTATGAAAAGCCCACAGCTAATATCATCCTCAATGGGGAAAAACTGAGAGCTTTCCCAGATCACGAACATGACAAGGGTGTCCACTCTCACCACTGCTGTTTAACATAGGCTGGAAGTCCTAGCATCAGCAATCAGACAACAAAAGGAAATAAAAGGCATCAGAATTGGCAAAGAAGAAGTCAAACTTTCACTTTTCACAGATGACATGATACTCTACTTGGAAAACCCAACAGACTCCACCAGAAGCCTACTAGAACTGATCAATGAATTCAGCAAAGTCACAGGGTACAAAATCAATGTACAGATATTGGTTGCATTTTTATACACCAAAAATGAAGCATCAGAAAGAAAAATCAAGAAACTGATCCCATTCACAATTGCATGAAAAACCATAAAATGCCTAGGAATAAACTTAACCAAAGATGTAAAGGACCTGTACGATGAAAACTATAGAAAACTTATGAAGGAAATTGAAGAAGACACAAAGAAATGGAAAAACATTCCATGCTCATGGATAAGAATAAACATTGTTAAAATGTCATTACCCAAAGCAATCTACACTTCAATGCAATCCCAATAAAAACTGCACCAGCATTCTTCTCAGAGCTAGAACAAACTATCTAAGAATTAGTATGGAACCACAAAAGACCCCAAATAGCCAAAGTAATATTGAAGAAGAAAACCAAAATGAGAAGCATCACAATACCAGACTTTAGCCTCTGCTACAAAGCTGTCATCATCAAGACAGTATGGTATTGGCACAAAAACAGACACATAGACCAATGAAATAGAATAGAGAACCCAGAACTGGAACCACAAATGTATGGCCAATTAATCTTTGACAAAGCAGGAAAGAATATCCAATGGAAATAAGACAACCTCTTTAACAGGTAGTGTTGGGAGAAATGGAGAGCAACATGCAGAAGAATGAAACTGGACCATTTTCTTACACCATACACAAAAATAAACTCAAAATGGATGAAGGACCTGAATGTGAGACAGGAAATCATCAAAACCCTAGAGGAGAAAGCAGGTTGACCTCAACCGCAGCAATTTCTTACTCAACACATCCCCAAAGGTAAGGGAATCAAGAGCAAAAATGAACTACTGGGACCTCATCAAGATAAAAAGCTTCTGCACTGCAAAGGAAACAATCAAGAAAACTATAGGCAACCAACGGAATGGGAAAAGATAGTTGCAAATGACATATCAGATAAAGGGCTAGTATCCAAAATCTACAAGGAACTCACCAAACTCCACACCCGAAAAACAATCCAGTGAAGAAATGGGAAGAAGACACGAATAGACACTTCTTCAAAGAGGACATCCTGAGGGCCAACAGACCCATGAAACGATGTTCAACATCACTCATCATCAGGGAAATACAAATCAAAACCACACTGAGATACCACCTCATGCCAGTCAGAGTGGCTAAAATGAACAAATTAGGAGACTATAGATGCTGGTGAGGATGTGGAGAAACAGGCACCCTCCTACACTGTTTGTGGGATTGTAAACTGGTACAGCTGCTATGGAAAACAGTGTGGAGGTTCCTCAAAATATTAACAATAGAACTCCTCTATGACACAGCAATAGCACTGCTGGGGATTTACCCAAGGGATACAGAAGTGCTGATGCATAGGGGCACATTTACCCCAATGTTCATAGTGGCACTTTTTACAATAGCCAAATCATTGAAAGAGCCTAAATGTCCATCAACTGATGAATGGATCAAGAAGATGTGGTTTATCTATTCAATGGAATACTACAAAGCAATGAGAAAGAATGAAATCTGGCCATTTGTAGGAAAGTGGATGGACCTCGAGGGTGTCATGCTAAGTGGAATAAGTCAGGCAGAGAAGGACAGATACCATATGTTTTTACTTGTAAGTGGAAAGGAAAAACTTAACAGAGGACCATGGGGGAGGGGAAGGGGAAATAAAGGTTGGGGAGAGGGAGGGAGGCACCATGAGAGACTCTTGAATACTAATAACAAACTGAGGGCTGAAGGGGAAGGGGGAAGGGGAAGAGGGGTGGTGGACATGGAGCAGGGCACTTGTGGGGAAGAGCACTGGGTGTTATATGGAAATCAAATTGACAATAAACTATAAAAATTTTTTTAAATTAAAAAAAAGACCTGAAAAAGAAACCACATTCCATTGTTAACACACTATCAATGAAAAGGAGCCAAAAATGCAAACCAAAAGAACTTTAATTCCTCCCCATTAACCATTCTCCCCCCACTAGTCATAACTTGATAAATAAACTGTGGAAATTTAGCCTTTAATATGTAATAAATCAACTTCAACGCACTTTTCTTTCTCCTCTTTGAAGGAAAAGGTCAAAAAACCTCATGCCATCATAGACCAAACTCTACTGCCAGCAGCAGAGGCCAGAGGGGTCACTGGCACAACAAGACAGGGATTGAAGATCTTCTCAGGCAAAGTGATTACTTCTTTCGTTTCAGGTCTTCTTTTACCTTCCAGAGGACCAGTTCCATGCAGGCAACTGCATTGTCAATTGAATTGTGATCTCCCAATAGTACAGAATATAAAACAATGTGTTAGACAATGACTGTATCCATGATATTACCCACAGCTGTTCTCAAAACAAAGCCTTGAGTCAATGTTTATAAAAAATTCACCCCAGTCACTTAGCAAAATAGGATTTTGTTTGCTAACCTAGACCTAGGTACAGTATTTACAAAGCAAACATCTCCCTTTGCCTATGTAGCCTGTCCTCACATGGTCACTACCTTGCTGTGACTACATAGCACATTGTTACCTTCTCTATGTACCTCTTTTCCAGAGAAAGAGAGAGAACAACAAAGTGGCAGGTATTACTAACAGATCTGGCAAGAAGCCAAAAACAGTATGTGAGGAAAAGTACAACTGTCTACATAAAGAATGACCTTAGATACAAAAGTACATGATTTGAAAGAGATGAAATTCACCCAGATTATAGAGCCTATAGTTCTGATGAGAATAATAAATATGTTAGGTTAAATGAGAAAAATCATATCAGCACTTCCAACATGTTGGGTGTAGTTTTCATTTGTGTTATTCTGAAAATACAAAACACAGTATCTATAGGTTTATATAAGCTATTTTTTGTTAAGTAAAATATTTTTCGTGTCTAAGGCTCAAGATGGATTGCAACAGAACACATTTTATAATGGAATTTTGTAGGAGCTCTTTGAGATGTATTTTTAACAAAACGGATAAAGACCCACTTTGAGATAGTATTAATGTCTAACAAAGAATGAAAGAATAAAGACCATAGGGGTACAATCTGTATTTTGTACAATTCATGACAGTATCAGAAGGGCTGCCTATATCTTAGGTATCTTTAGAAACATAGCATTGTATGTAACAAATTTTAACATGTGCAGAATTAATTTTCTTAGACTTCGGTATTGTACAAAAGAGGAGCCGATATGGGCATGAATATAGCGAGTAACCAACCTCCATTCCAAGACATACACTGCTTGACTGTGCATATGGCAATGCCACTAAAAAGGTAGGTGGCAGTTACTCTTGAACTTGATTAACTTGTCTAATAGTGGGTGTATTTCATCTGCAAAACCAGAAAATGTTCTGAGAGCAAGATACACTAGTTCAGTGTAAGTCAAGTGCACATATAATGCATCTCTTGAACTTGAACTATACTTCTAACAACATACCATTTACTCTGCGTGAGATAACCTGAACCCAGTGAATTTTATAATCTCATTTAATGAAAAGCCTGTATAAAAAGAGGTACACAGCAAGATTTAGAATAGAATTATATATCTCCACACCAAAAGAAGTTTTAGACATGAATTCAAAGGTCAGACAACTTGCTGAACAATTATCTGGCCATCTTTCTCTGTATAATTGCTATTTCGATGCCTGTGGAAGATCCAGGACTCTCTGCTGTAGGAGAGAATCCATGAAGAGCCTACCTTAAGCATTTTAGAGAGCACAACTTTTACCATCAATCACATGGTTTGTTCACCCAAGTCAGACTAGGGTCCTGATAATCATTAGAACAGGTTCTTACCATCATCCTGAATGATTCTCTGCAGATAGTCAGCCACTAGACTCTTAAGGGATCTTTTGTGAGGCAAGCCTAACCGATGAGGAAACAGAACTGTCATGTCCACAACTGAAGAATGAATTAACTGTCAAATGAAAGAGAAAATCCTATCAGAAATTCATCCCAAAGAATAACCATATAGACAGCAGCAACAATCATGGTAGCAGCCAACTTATGCTACAAAAGCAAGTAACTTGAAGCAGTTATGATGTAAGAGTGACTAAGCACTCTACATGGGATATCTATTACAACTTGCAGAATAGCCTAAAGAATTAGATCCTTTACTGTCCCGTTTTTACAGTCAAGCTGTGAAAGATTAAGCTGTGAAAGATTTTGCAGCTGTGAAAGATTAAGAAGGGAGTTAGAGAACAGAGAAATTAAATCTAAGACTTTGGAATCCACTTTCCTACTGTGAGAGCACCACCAGGGGGCAGCATGAGGGAAGAGACTTAGGGTTGGTGCAAAGCCACGTTCCTCCCACCTTGGTACTTAGCTGAGGGGAGCACACCTCAACTGAGCACATGTCCTACCACAGATTAGTGATTTACTTGTCTGTATCCGGGGAGGGGGCACGAACAAGGACTTGGTCCTGTCTAGCTCCAAATTTCCTGTGTTTATACATGTAAGATGATGAATAAATTTTTACAGAAGTTTGATAAAGGAGAAAATAGAATAGATGAACAGCAGTCAGATAACAGAGACTAGAAAGTTAGGTACCAGTTTGTGTTCAATAAGAGAGCTGTATTTTTGAAAGGGGCTTGGAAGATTAGTTTCAAGAGCAATTTAAGGGTCACCTAGGTGGCTTAGTAAGTTAAGCATCTGACTTCGGCTCAGGTCATGATCTCATGGTTTGTGAGTTCAAGCCCCACGTTGGGCTCTGTGCTGACAGCTCAGAGCCTGGAGCCTGCTTCAGATTCTGTGTCTTCCTCTTTCTGTGTTCCTCCCCCACTGTTCGTTCGTTTTCTCCCTCTCTCTCTCTCTCTCTCTCTCTCTCTCTCTGTCTCTGTCTCTCAAAAATAAAAAAACACAAAGGAGCAATTTAAAGATTCATTGAAAAATGAGGAATTGGAAATTTAACATTTAGCACCTAGTAAGTCATATCTAGAAGCACTTTTAAATTCTCCTTTAATGGGGCAACTACCAAGGAGACACCAGTTCCTGGCTGCAGAGTATTGAGTAAATCAAAGAAGGTGGTGGGTAGAAATAGAGACAAATAGGAAAATCCAGGAGTTATCTGGACAGAAGAAACAAACTGAACACAATGAGGAAATGCGATGGCTGGAAATTGTCTGGTCTGGGACACACGTGCAATTGAATGGCTCCTGAGCAGTTTGAGAGGTGAGGTCTCTGAGGTGATGGAAGGACATCCCTGGGAAAAGCTATCTTATAGAAACCTTAAGGCCCCACCTCTTTCCACATAGGGTCTGGGTGGAAGCACATTCCAGTCTTATCTGTCACATTCAGAGACCAAAAAGCTATTTGAAACAAATATCTATTCTTTGAATGCTAGCTTTACATAGAAAAATGCTGACATTCACCTATGAAATGTAAATGGCCTTACTTGTATTCTTGCACTAAAAAAGAACTAGCCCTTTTTTGCATGAAGGTAAGTCCTAGTGTGGCTGAAACGAATCATCAGCAAAGGTCTCCTAAGTCCTAGAGCTGTGCTGTGCACGGTGGTAAGCCACCAGCCACATGCCTCCCCAAAAATGAACATGACATTTGATTTTGAGCCTACCTATAAACCTACCTGACTTAATATGAAAAAGTATCTCCAAGGATGTGAATAAAATAATCTGTTAAACTTAGTCTTCCCCACTTGCGTATTAAAGACAATGATTAAAGAGGATATCAAGAATGATTTTGGTTTTAGCATAATTAATGGACTTTCTGATCTGGATGAATCGAATGACTTTAGCTGTCTCATACTGTAGCTTCTGGTTTATAACAGTTGGACTATATTATCAACATCGACAGCAATTCTTTTCTTCTTAATCGGGCAAATCAATAATCAATGATAACAATGATAAGGTCTACCGTCTCAACACATACTGTTTTTGTAAAAGTACAAGTCTGTATTTCTTTACCTTAAGAGCATAAAGACTGCGTTCAAAGCTGTGTCCAATTAGGACAGTGTCCGCACTGAAAAGGCTCAACAGGACGGCTTGGACATCACGGATTGAAGTTTTGATGTTCTTCAGGTCCTCTTCGACCACACCAGAAAATCTGCCCCAGGAAGACATATAATGCATATAAGAAGGTAACTTACTGAATTTAATCAGTTATGGTTAGAACACATTACAGACCCAATGTGACAAAACAAAGATCTGACTTATGACCATCAGCTGCCCCTGTACTAGGTTATATTTGTAACCTAGTAAAATTTATAATATGGAATAATTTATGTAAGGCTGAGAAGGCAGGAGACATTCCAGGTTCACAGGGTTCCTTTGAATTCTCCTCTTTGTAGCAGCTCAGTTTTATCCATTACAATTTAGTTAAGTAGCTTATCTCCCATTAAAGTAAGCCTAAAACAGCCACTGTGGAAAACAGTATGGAGGTTCCTCAAAAAAATTAAAAGTAGAAACACCGTATGATCCAGTAACTCCACTACTGGTTATTTACCCTCAAAAACAAACAAACAAAAAAACCCCACTAATTTAAAAAGATATATACACCCTATGTTTATTATAGCATTATCTGCAATAGCCAAGACATGGAAGCAATCTAGGTGTCCAATGATAGCTATATGGATAAAGATGATGTGTTACCCCCAGCAGGAATACTATGAAGCATTAAAGAATGAAATTTTGCCGTATGTGACAACATGGATGGACCTAAAGGGTATTATATTAAATGAAATAAGTCAGACTGAGATTTCACTCATATGTGAATCTAAAAAACAATCAAAACCCAGAATCAGACCAAACTGATGGTTGCCAGAGGGAATGGGGACAGGAGGATGGGCAAAAAGGCCAGAGGGGAATGGGAGAAACAGTTTTGTAGTTTTGGAATGAATAAATCATGGAGATGAAAAGTACAGCATAGGGAATAGAGTAAGTGATACTGTAACGGAATTGTGTGGTGATAGATGGTAGCTACGCTTGTGAGCATAGTATAACATACAGACATGTTGAATCACAATGTCTTACATCTAAAGCTAATGTAACACTGCTTGTCAAATATGTTCAAAAATAAAAATATGAAGCCTATACATGAAATACGGGTAGCAGGGGAGAGCAAATGGAGCCCTAGTCAGAGTCTAGATTACTTAGGTTTGAATTAGGCTATGACTCTGCCATTTGCTTACTCTGTAGATTCTCAAATTACTTAACCTTCTGGTCTCCATCTTATCTGTAGAGTCAATTACCAATCCTAATGGCTTATAAGGATCCGATGAAATACATGCAGAAAAACTACTCTAGAGGCTTTCATGAAGCACATTCTAGATAACTGTCCAGAAACATGGCCACTGCTATGCTCTACTGCAGTTTAGGAGAAAAGCATGCAATAAACATATTGGGAAGATATTTTCAACTTAAATTTTATATTGATATTGTCTCCTGTCAAAAACAAAACATACCTGGCTCTACTTTTATTTAACATAGTATTGGTAGTTTTAGCCAGAGCAATGAGGCAGGAAAAAGAAGAAAAGTCATCCAAATTGAAAAGGAATAAGTCACTGTTTGGAGATGACATATCTTCTGTATAGAAAATCTACAGACTACACAAAAAACTGTTAGAATAAATGAGTTCAGTAAATTTGCAGGGCACAAAAACCCATATATACTAACAATAAAATTGCATAAAGAAAATCCCATTGATCAGCATCAGAAAAAATAAAATACCTAGGAATAAATTTACTCAAAGAGATAAAACACCTGTACACTGAAAACTAAAATACTGATTAAAGAAATTGAAGGACAACAGTAAATGGAAAGGTATTCCATGCTCATGGGTTGGAAGAATATTGTTAGTATTTCCATATCACTCAAAGTAGTCTACAGAGTCAATGCAATCCCTATCAAAATTCCAATGGCATTTTTCACAGAAATAGAAGAAACCATTGTAAAATTTGTATGGAACCACAAAAGGTTCTGAATAGCTAAAGCAATCTTGAAAAAGAACAACAAAGTTGGAGGCAACACACTTCCTGATTTCAAACAGTATTACAAAGCTATCATAATCAAAACAGCTTAGTACTGATATAAAGACAAATGCAGAGATCATGGAACAGAATAGAGCCCAGAAATAAACCCAGGCATATAAAGTCAATAAATATATCACAAAAAAGGAATGAATATCCAATGGAGAAAAGATAGTTTCTTCAATCAGTAGTGCTGGGAAAACTGGACAGGCACATGCAAAAGAATGAAAATGGACTATTATCTTATACCATACTCAAAAATTAACTCAAAAATTATCCATTGTAAGTCCAACAACCACAGAACTAGAAGACAACAGGCAAAAAGCTCCATGACATTGGTTTTAGATTTTTTTTGGATCTGATCCTAAAACCAATGGCAACAATAGCAAAAATTTTAAAATAGGACTACATGAAACTAAAAAGTTTCTGCACAGTGATACCATCAACAAAATAACATACTGAATGGGAGAAGGTTTTATCCAATAACAGATTAATAGCTAACCAAGAAATAAAAATCATACAACTCAACAAAACATCCCAAACAATCCAATTAAAAAATGGACAGAGGATCTGAATAGACATTTTTGCAAAGATATACAGATGACCAAGAGGCCCATGAAAAGATGTTCAATGTCACTAATCATCAGGGAAATACAAATCAAAACCACCAGGAGATATTGCCTCAGACTTGTTAGAATGGCTATTGTCCAAAAATAAGAACTAACAAATGTTGGCGAGATATGGAGGAAAGGGAACATTCGCTCACTGTTGGCGAGAATACAAAGTGTGTGGCTACTATGAGAAATATAGAGCATCCTCAAAAAATTAAAAACAGAACTACCATATGATCCACTAATTATACTTCTGGGTATTTATCTGAAGAATATGAAAACACATATGTACCCCAATGTTTACTGCAGCATTATTTTCAATAGCCAAGATATGGAAACCACCTAAGTATTTATTGATGGATTAACTGATAAGAAGATGCAGTGTATATTTTTGTGTGTGTATATGTATATATACATATACACACACACAATAGAATACCACCTTGTTCTAAAAATGAATGAAATTGAGGCATCTGGGTGGCTCAGTCGGCTAAGCATCCGACTTCAGCTCAGGTCATGATCTCATGGTTGGTGGGTATGAATCCCACATTGCACTCTGTGCTGACAGCTCAGAGCCTGGAGCCTGCTTCAGATTCTGTGTCTCCCTCTCTCTCTGCCCCTCCCCTGCTCGTGCACAGTCTCTCTCTCTCTCAAGAATAAATAAATGTTAAAAAAATTTTTAGATGGATCAAATATTGCCATATGTGACAATATGGATGAACCTTGATAGTATTAGGCTAAGTGAAATAAGTCAGAGAAAGACAAATACCATATGATTTCACTTATAAATGGACTCTAAAAGGCCAAATGAACAAAACTCACAAGATCAGAATTGTGGTTTCCACAGGGGCAGGTGGGAGGAGGTAGAAAAAATGGGTTGCTGAGATCAAGAGGTACACATTTCCACTTATTAAAAAACCAAAAAAACCAAGGGGATGTAATGTACTGTGTGGGACTATAACCATTAATACTGTATTATAAATTTGAAAGTTGCTACTAACAAAGTAAATCTTAAAAGTTCATTCCAACAAGAGTTTTAAACTCTGTGTGGTGTCAGATTGTAACTAGCCTTACTGTGGTGAACATTTCACATGTATACAAATGACAGATCATGATGTTGTACACCTCAAACTGAAAATGTATGCAAATTATACTTGAATAGTTAAAAAAGAAAGGATACCTGGCTCCGTTGTCGAGCTTATGGAATGTGATACATAGTTAATTAAATACTTGGATCAAGAGGAAATTATCAAGGAGTACTTGGGTTTATTTTAAAGCAGCTTAAAAAAAATGAATGCATTTGAAGTTGTGTTGAGGTCCATAATTACTTAAAATGCAAGCCCTTCACTTACCATTGTGTCACTATGAATATCAATAACTACCCAAGTATTTCCTGACCTATTCCAAAAGGCAGTTAAGAAAGATTCCATAAAGCCATGGAAGAATAAGTACCAAAAAAAGTTCAACGACGTTAAGTATTTTACCATTTTATTTGCCAATATACCCCAATAAAGCTGAAAAAAAAACCCCACAGTAAAATAGGGCTATTAGGGTATGGCCAAAATGAGTAGAAAAAAAAGCCAGTGAGATCAGGAGAAAGATTAGTATACAAAATGTATTTTCTGATAATTTTCCTGAGTTTTTATGCATACAACCATTTTTATCAACTGTGAGGGAATTTATGTTAAAAAATGTTTATTAGAATTCTCTATAAGTATTCTCAAAATTCATCATCAAAACAACTTTTAATTTACATTACCACTTTGCTTTATTGTATTCCAAAATGATGAATATATACACAATATATACTACATGATATTCATACTTTATATATATTATATAAGATTTTTACTATATACACTATTTTATTATAATTATATTATGTACACTAATATATTTTATATAATATATGGGATATAGACCATGTGATATATATATGTGTGTATATATGTCATATTTGTTTATACATCTAGACAAATCATATATACACACATATATAATTAATTTTAAATAGTATTGGAGAATTTGTTAAGGAAAATTGAATAAATAAAATCACACCAATAATAAACACTTCTTATTCTAAAGTGAATTCAGATCAGTGCCTTCTATTTTATATATAAATATGCAATTATGTCATTTGATATGGCTCATAAGCCTTAGGGAAACCCAAATTTAATCGGTCAATATAACGGGTTTCATATGAGGCTTATAAAAATTAGAGGTACATCTATATTGTACCATTTCAAGTTAGCACTAAGCTTGGGTCAGAAATAGGTCATACTCTAATAATAATGATTATTAGGATAGAATCGACACTGAACTCTTACTTTGCACACCATATCAAAGCCACGCATATTCAGGGACATGTCTACAAGATGGCAGACATTTTTATCTAATGACAATTTTTATCTAATGGAAGCGGATAGTATGGTATTTTCAAAAGGAACTGATTAATGATTTAACAAACAAGTAAGATGATCTATTCACTATTTCTGCCTCTTTCACCTCCTATCTACCACTCCAACATGTTAACACCATGAGGGCTGAAACTTTGTCACTTATTTAGGGTTTAATGTGGGTCTAACACAGCGTCTGCATAATTTTAGTAAGGTACTTAATAGAGTATGAACGTTCTTCAACAAACGAATTAAAGGAAAATAATGTAACTGATGCTCTAACACTGACTGAATACAAGTACTAAGCTAAAATGCACAAAAAATACATATTCAATGTTCTACAATCTCAAAACCAACCCTTTTATATGATCCATACCTAGTGTTATAGTCAATGACTTCTTCATCTGGTTTCACAAATGTAGCATAGACCACCCGAAGGCTGGGATCAACCACCGTCACTTGCGTAAGTTCCAAACCTCTGGCTGTGTAGCACTATAAAGGGGGAAATATTAAACTTATAGGTCATATTGGGTATACATATTTTAACATCCAAGATATCATAAAGGAATATTTCTAACTCGAATATACAATTTAATCATATTATTCAGATTTGCTAACAAAAGGCAGTCAGTAGATCTGACAGTCCCGTTAAAGATGTTCCAAGCTTTAATTTTTTCCCCTTAATGTTAGTAATACTTTGGCTCAGAAAAATAATTGCATTTTCTGGGCTTAGTCTTTACAGTTATTTTCATTAGACATCAGTGCTATCCAGGCGAGCCTTCTGTGATGATGAAAATGCTCTATTGCTATGCTAATATGGCAGCCACCAGCCACAGGTGGCTAGTGAGTACCTGAAATATGGCTAGTGTGACTGGGAACATGACTGTCACTACATTGGCTAATGCAGTTATAGATCTTGTTGAATGAAAAAAAGAAAGTCTTTATCATAAATACCAATGCGGCACTGAAGAGGACAACATGGTAACATTTGATTTCAAAGTCTGAAGCAGCCTGAATTGTTCCCAGTTGAAGACCTAAGTTTGAAACTGAACAATGTCCTTCTATATTTATTGTAATTAAACTCTACAAATCTGCTCTCCAAATAGACTACAGGGAATAAAATGTCATGTCTTGACGGAGATAACTGTGCACAGGACGTTTGACACGCCCCAGGCACTTTAGTGCATCTGATTCTCACAGTTACCGTGGAGCAGTTATTAGCCCCACACTTGACAGAGTAAAACATCCCTTTCATTTGCTCAGAGGTCACAGCAGGGAAGCAATGGAGCTTCTGAGGTCATACGATTCAGTTTTGTTTGTTCCCTACTTTTTTGGATTGGTTCTCAGATGAAGAAAAATCCCCATAAATATTTTGCTGCCTCTAAAAACAATAGTTTTTGAAAACTCATTCAAATTTTTATGCTGATTCTGCGGAGAACAGTACTATTTATAGCATTTTCCACCCGCATAACTTCAGCAATTTGAGGAGGAGAAGCACCATTGGTAATATATAAAGAAAAATTAATAAATAAAAAGAGCCTGCAGGGTCAGTTCCTGGCCTCATCTCTTACTAAGTACAGGAATTCTCCGCGTCACCTCTCTTCCACATCAGTTGCCTCTGACGGTGGGTGAGTTACACTGCAGAACCATGTGGGATCAAGGTAAAGCCTAGCAAAGTGCTGTTACACACACGATATAAAGTGCCCCACAAGGATTTGAATTGTAATTACTGTAGTAAGTTAAGAGAGAAAACATGGACATACCACCTCACAGTTCACAGCAAATACGCCATGATTACCATCAGGGGGCGGGGACTTGACAAAAGTCTTCACAAAGCCCTCTAGGTTTTCTTTTTGGTCATGAACGTGAAGCTGAAACAAACATTGTCAAATAAATTACGTGTATTTCTGCAAGCGCAGTTAAGCTCATAAAAATTTCCCCAACTAAAAATTAGCTCATTAGCTCTTTCGAATTCTTTCAAATTCTTGTTGATCTCTGGAGGCAGCAGCTCTGATTCTGAAACAAGCAGGGGTTCTGGGTGAGAATTCCTACCTTGGCCACCTGACACCCAGCGGAGCCAAGGACACCTTCACAACAGCTGTACCGTGTTTCCAAGCTGCCAAGGACTGCAAACCAAAAAATAAAAATCAAAACAGGCAAACTTTATAAGGCAGAGTGGATCACTGCTAGAGCATGTCTTATCTTACCCTCAAAGACCTGTAAGGACACTGCAGTGCACGTGATTTGATGTTACTCCTCCCCAAGTCATATTTATTTTTGGATATTCATAATCAACAGGAAAAACTGACTCCTGGAACAGAGGTCTTATGGGTTGCACTTTGAAGGTGAACTACAATTACCAATGTCCTGAACACCTTCCACCCACTTCCTTCTTTCCTTTTTCCTTACTTTGCCCTGGTCCCTCAGCTCTCCTCTGGTATTACCTCCTTATCCTGCTTCGACTTAACCTCAAGTATGTTTTCCACATCTTCCCCACTCCTTGACCTTTTACTGCTGGAGCCCTCTGGCTGAGGGGCTCCAAGTACACATTCCCCCTTCCTATGTTGATCTGACCCAGTAAACATCACCCAGTTATGTAGACTGAGTCCATGGCACAGACGTCATCTCCAGCACTGGCTGGATGTACCAAATCCTGATGCCCTCTTCTTCTGTATCTTTGCCCAAATACTATGTATATTTTTACAGCTATAATCCCAGGCCTTCATATCTCTTATCCCAATCCCATAATCCAGCTCATCTGTTCCTACATCCACCTCAAACATTCTTCACTCTGGCCCAAGGTAACATTCTTTCAACTGCTCGCTATTACATCCTTCTGTCTACAGTGGTTTCTGCATCAGTTTTCCTATAGAGTGGGTTAGACTGATCTCCTCAAAACACATATTATATCATTTTCCTCAAGTCATTCCCTTGTTTATTACCAATCAGCTGGCACTGAGGGGTCATGCTTAATCAGCCTTACATTACTCATCCAATCTTGACATGCCACAGCTTTATCTTACCTTCTCCTGTGATGAGGAAGGGCGGTCTGCTGGCTCCAATGTCCTTGTTCTGTTCATTATGCTGTATGGTCAGGTTAGCCCTGCTGGTCTGTCTACTACACTTCCTCTTTTCCAGTACCTTCCCTCTTTGTTCTTCCTCTTCTGGAATTCAAAGTCCCTCCACCTTCTGAAACTAAGCCCTCCATGCTCTAAACACTCAGGCCAAACTTGCCTGATTTATTATTTATCCATGTATTTGGTCATTCAATCATCCCATTGTTCTCTTCTATTTTTTCCCTGCTTTATCTTCTTCAAACTACTTATTATAATATCATTCACATTAATGTCCATCTCTGCATAAATAGTTCATCTGTCCACATGTTGGCAGTCTATATGTATATGACTATGCTAAGTGATGGGGAGCAAAAAAAAAAATGGATGGTGGTCCTTCCAACAGCTCGCAGTCTTTTAGAAATGGCAGATAAACTAGTAGGTCATTACAAAATGCACTTCAGTGCTATGAAAGGAAGAGGCTGGATAGAAGAGGGCAGACCTATTTCAGATGGTGTGGGGGAAAGGACCTTGTGAAGATACTATTTAAGCAGAGACACAAAGGATAAAAAGGAAACAGCTGTAGCAAAAGCAGAGAGAATAATGGGTAAGAAGGCTCTGGACAGGGGGTCAGTGTGGTGTGAAAGTAACGATAGGGGAGAAAATGGGAGTCAGAGACCGAGTCAGTCAGGGTCAGCAAGGTAACCAAAGGGGTTTAATCAAAGTGGGGCAGAGACAGGACCAGATATGTGATGTAAAAAATAACTCTGGGGTTTTGGGGGTGAAAAATAGATTGGGGGAGGTAGAGAGACAAAAGGGTACAGTAGAAGCAGTGAGACTGGGCAGAGGACACTGCAGCAACTGGGGACAGAGATGGGGGTGGTTTGGACCTGGACAGCGGCAGCAGACGTAGAGAAAGGAGAGGTTCAGAGTACATTACTGATTGGTAACACATAAGGTATGCACACTGCTAAGACAAAAAGGTGTTAAGACTAATGACAGCACCCAGGGTTTTGGTTTGAGTAGGAAAAAGCCCCATCTGAGTGGACTGTAGTGAATTTATGATGTTGCAGGAAAAATGGGTGCTGGTGGGAAAAGGAATCAAGAGTTCATCTTCATTCAGGACAGGGGCAAGAGCAGCAAGGGATGGAAGCTATTAGCAAAGAAATGATTCTAATGCAGGCAGGTGCAAGGCAGGTGATGTCAGGAAGTAGCTGACTGCCATGAGGTTGTGCTGCACTACCGTCACAGCCCAGGACTCCGTGCGCCAGTGGGCTGCAAGGGTAGCAAGTGGGGGTCAGAATTAGGCACTTGTAATTCAAACTTCAGATTCGGTATGGTTTCTCTCTACTGGACTGCTTTAGGCAAATGCAATGAACTGAATACTTCATTGTACTTTTCTCTGAACAGCTTTGGCACTGGCTCATCAAATAAATGAAACAAACAGAACTACCAAGTACTTGCCTTTATGAGTCAGCACTCCGCCAATGTGGAAGTAACATTCTTCTACCCTGCTGTGTTTGCCTGCGGGAGTCACGCCATATATTTTCCCACAACGACAACAGACCTTCTTGGAAGCTGAAACAAAATATGAAGTGAAATTATTCATGAATACAAGGGGCGAAAAGACAAAGGACCGAAATGCAGGAAATTAACTGCCTTCGCATTCTTGATCACGCTTGGATTACATACTCATGTTGACCATGAGGTAACAGGAAACCTACCAGGATTACCCAGAGGAACACTTGCACATGACCTGCTCCTGGCACTAGGGCTGCCTGTCTTCTAACAGGCATCCTGTCTGCCTCCAGAGTCAGCCTAATGCCAGATAATTGTGGCTTTAGCACCATAATTTCGCTGTAGCCAACTTGATTAGTTATCTACTTTTAGTACATAGTAACTCCTGAAATAGGACACATATCTTCATTATTATTTTATCCCCTTTATGTATATAGTGACCTGCGTGCTTATTAAGTCACTGAGAGTAGATCTGGGCTTTTCACTAGACCCATTTGTGACTATTGGTTTTATTAATGATCCTCAAACTAGTTCTGATGGTGATGGCAACTCTTATTTGAGTGTCTGTTATGAGCTTCTGAGGCAGGCACTGTACCAAGCACTTCGCATGCATTCCTGTAACTGATTCTCCCAACAAGTTGATGGGGTAGCTATATGATCCAGATTTGCAAAAACCAAGGTTGGAGGGTAAACGAGAAACCAAATGCAGACTTGCCTTCCTCCTTGAGTGCCTCTGTTCTTAAACTGGGTTAAGTGTTGGGGGGCCGGGCAGGGGGAGAAGTAAGTAAATGGCAAAGACAATCACGAGAAAAATTCTAAAAATACAAAAGATGAATATTTTCTCATCACTGAAAAGTGTATTTTTAAAAAATGTTTGAGAGAGTGAGTGAGTGAGAGCACAAGCAGGTGAGGAGCAGAGAGAGAGGGAGAGAGGAAGAGAGTGAATCCCAAGCAGGCTCTGCACTGTCAATGCAGAGTCCAATATAGGGCTCAGTCACACAAACCATCAAACTATGACCTGAGCTGAAACCAAGAGTCAGATGCTTAGCTACTGAGCCACCCAGGCACCCAGAAAAATATTTCTGTAGTCACATTTCGAACTCCAATGGACCTAAGATTTGACAGTTGTGATGTTAGGTATTTTACATTTCTTTCTTTATGGGGTTGGGGGAAGGGATTTAAACTGTGTCTAGCATTTAGAGAAAATGTAAAATAATAACACTAATTGTAAATCTTTTTATAATAGTTTCTAATGAAAGGATAGGAAGTATTCAAAACCTGACACTGCATACGTATATGAATAGTTGGTAGGAGTAGGGACTCCAGAATCAGACTCCTTGGGTCTGAATCCTGGCTCTACCACTTATTTTCAGACTGACCTTTGACAAGTCACTTGACCTCTATGTGCTTCAATGTTCTCATTTGTATGAATGGAGGTAATGCTAGTACTTACCCGAAATGATTATTAAGACTTAATTATGTAAAAAAATTAAACTTCTTAGATAATGGAAATGAAGTGGAAAGCGAAATAATCCTTTAAGTGCTCCAGCCTTAACATGTAGCAAGGATCATTTTTGGTTTCAATACACTTACTGTCATTTTTAAGAGTTTTGGTCATGCCCGGGTTTAAAAGAATACTGCCTGGTTTGCCAGGGCTGGGTTGGGGATAGTTGTTTTCATGTAGCTGTTCTTCCGTTAGAAGGTAGTCTTGCAGATGTCTGTAGAGAACAATTCCTGTGAGTGCTAAGAAAAAAAGAAGTGCAGTTCAATAAATTATCATGTTTTAAAGTAGTGGTAACGTTAGATTCTAACCTTTTCAGATATGAAAAGCTTGAATGCTGATTAACTAAGTAAGGGAGTGGCCTAAAAGAATCCAAGTCATTGTAAACTATGACCAATATATCTAGATATCTAAGAGAGAGAGAGAGAGAGAGAGAGAGAGAGAGAGAGAGAGAGAGAGAGGGAGGGAGGGAGGGAGAGAGATATTGCTCCCTGCATCATCAGAGGTCCTATATTTTGGATAAGCAAAGAGAAAGTAAGAATCAAATCAGTAATAGCCAGTTCATATGAAGCATGCCAAAAAGTATTCAAGACATTGATTTAAACTTTATGTTGACTCAGAATGACCTATGGACTTTGTTTTTATAGACAAAGAAAATGAGGCTCAGAGAAATGAGGACACATGACCAAGGTTACACAGCACAGTTGATATACAAACTCGGGTCTTCTGGTTTCAAATCATGCTTGTTCTTAATAAACACTGAGATAAGAGGAGTACAAAAGCTTACATGCAAGAAACAGGGCGACTCTCACAAGTGCAAAATGCTCAAGTTCAAGGATCTCTTTCCAACATCACTAACACTAATCCCCTCATACTAATGGACTCCTAAAATTTCTCCTAATGGGTTATTTAAAATTCTGGCAGAATTTGCTACACCCTTTTGTAAAAAAAGACTTCTCCGTGAGAAATATTAGGCAATTCTAGAAGCACCTACTTTGTTTCACACAAATACTTAGAGGAGAAGACAGGTACTACAATCTAGTTTTATTCAAGATACAACCAAAATCAAGTAACTTTCTCTCTAGCTCTTTGCTCCTGAAAGTTAGAAATGAAGACTTTGAGGCTGTTCCCTGACTTCCTGAATCAGAATCTGCATTTTAACAAGATTCCCAGGTAATTTCATGCATGTTAAGTTTGAGAAGCATTATTCTCACTGACTGGATAGACATTAAGTATCCCCTCCACCCCCTTCAAAAAAACAAGAGGTTGAGAATTCAAATACTGCCTAAGTAGAGCCTGTTTTTTCATCTATTTATACTAATTTTTAAAAAGGCTATGAAGTATGCACAGTCCGCACATGATCCTTCATAAGCACAATAGTTTAGTAATTGCATCACATCACATTTACTTCTTTAAGGTGACGGGACAGGGGTCTGTCATCACACCAAGCTTACCACTTTTCTTTTCATGCTTTTTCACTCCAGTTGTGTCATTGTTGTTACTGCTTCCAGATGCACCTAAAACACACAAGAACTTTTCTCCTGAAATAATTGTCTGTCTGCTTTATAAAAAAAAAAAAAGTATAGTACACGACAAAGGTCTATAGCATAGTAAAGTGTTTATTTTTACCTTAAAACAGGCACCCAACATGGGAGACCAAACTACTTTTTATCTAATTCTAAATTGGGAAAATAGATAATTTATTGAACTCCTAACTAGATCAGGACTTCGTATATTCCAAAGCTAATGTATTTTGTGCTTTGGCTAGAGTATGTCTAAATGTGACTCAATGAGCTTTACATCATCACTGACTACAACTCTAACAATTTGCAAACCATTTCTATTTCATTGCAAATATCCAAATTATGTGCTTAGACATCTGTGTTCCATTTCTGTGTGCTGTATTTAATATGAAAAGGAGGGAAGTAAGAATACCATGAATCCAAGAGACCCTGTATATTTTATTATTAAATTTTTTATTTTATTAAGCTCTCTGTTCTAATTCTAGTGTGGTTAACATATAGTGTTTATTAGTGTGAGGTGTACAATATAGTGATTCAACAATTCCATACATCACCAAGTGCTCATCACAAGTGTAATCTTAATCCCCATCACCAATTTATCCCACCCCCACCCACCTCCCCTCTGGTATCCATCAGTTTGTCCTCTATAGTTAAGAGTCTGTGTTTTATCTTTTTTCCTTTGCTCATTTGTTGTTTCTTAAATTATACATGAGTGATACCATATGGTGTGTGTCTTTCTCTGCCTTATCTTGCTTAGTGTTATACACTGTAGATCCATCCTTGTTGCAAACTACAAGATTTCATTCTTTTATATGGCTGAGTAATATTCCATTGTGTGTGTGCATGTGTATATATATGTATACACACGTACATATTTATAAATATCTATATATGTATAAATATATAAAAATCTATATGTAGATAAATAGATCTTTATCCTTTATCCACCAATAGACACCTGGGCTGCCTCCATAATTTGGCTATTGTAAATAATAATGCAATAACCATAGGTGTGCATACATCCTTTTGAATTAGTGTTTTCATATTTTTTGGGTAAACAAATACCCTGTGGTGTGATTACTGGATCATAGTGCAGTTCTATTTTTAAGATTTTTAGGAACCTCCACACTGTTGTCCATAGTAGCTAAACCATTTCCATACCTTCACCAATACCTGTTTCTTGTGTTATGGATTTTAGCCATCTGTCAGGTGTGAGGTGATATCTCATTGTGATGTTGATTTGTATTTCCCTGATAATGAGTGATATTGAACATCTTTTCATGGGTCTATTGGCCACCTATAGGTCTTTTTTCCAAGAAATGTCTGTTCATGAGACCTTGTATATCATAATACACACATTAAAGTCTATTTAAAGTGCTGTACATACAAAAAATGCCATGGGGGTGCCTGGGTGGCTCAGTCGGTTAAGCATCCGACTTCGGCTCAGGTCATGATCTCATGGTTTGTGGGTTTGAGCCCCACGTTGGGCTCTGTGCTGACAGCTCAGAGCCTGGAGCCTGCTTCCGATTCTGTGTCTCCCCCTCTCTCCGACCCTCCCCTGATCGCGCTGTCTCTGTCTGTCTCTCAAAAATAAATAAAAACATAAAAAAAGCCAAACCCACCATAGGAGTGCCTGGATTATTTGGTTGAGCATCTGATTCTTGATTTTGGCTCAGGTCATGATCCTACGTTGTGTGATGGAGCCCCCTGTGGAGGCTGCTTAAGATTCTCTTTCCCCCTGTGCCCCTCTCCTCTGCTCATGCTCTCTCTCAAAATTTAAAATTTTTCAAAAAAATTTTTAAATGCCATAAATTATCAAGTTTTTATATTCTTGAAATTAAAATAACATTTCTAAGAATAACACAAAACCCAGAAACAAAATCAAAGAGATTAATTACACTTTATTTTTGAGAGAGAGTGAGTGAGCGAGCAGGAGCAGGGGAGGGGCAGGGAGAGAGAGAAAAACTAAAATCTGAAGCAGGCTCCAGGCTCTGAGCTGTCAGCACGGAGCCTGACCTGTGGCTTGAACTCATGAATCCTGAGATCATGACCTGAGCTGAAGTCAGACACTTAGCTGACTGAGCCACCCAAGCACCTCTAATTACACTTAAAATAACTTCTAGGGGATGCCTGGGTGGCTCAGTTGGTTAAGCGTCTGATCCTTGATTTTGCCTTAGGTCATGATCTCGCAGTTCATGGGATGAGCCCTGTCAGGATTCTCTGTCTTCTTCTTTCTGCCCCTCCCCGACTTATGTGTGCATGCATCATATGTGTTCTGTTAAAATAAACATTAAAAGAGACAAAAATAACTATTACAAACTTCATAAATAAGGCTGAAGTATGAGTGAAACTGAGAAAAACATTTTAAGCCTATTAAAATGGGATATGCAAAAGTTCGTCACATATCAGTAAGCTAATAATGAAAGTGGACGGAAAGATGCAAAAAGAGAATTTAAAATGAGAGAGAAAAAAAATGAAGGTCTTCAACCTCATAATAATAAAAACTAGACTAAAATAACTTCATTTCTGGTCTACACTTTCACACCCCAAAACAGGATAAATGAAGGACTTTTGCAAGGTGTGAAGAAAAACCTTCTACTCCTACTTTACTAGTGGGGAATGTAAAGGGCAAACATTTTCTGGAGGCAGTTAGCAATATTTACCAATTTTAAGCACATAGACCTTTTCTGCTAGCTATTCTGTGCACAGGAATTTATGTTAAGGATACATAGACTCTAGTATGAGGAAATGTTTCAGTCCACACTCCATTAATCACAGAACTTATAGTAGAAAACACGTGTAAGCCAACTCGATGCTCAGATGCGTGTTTCATCTGTATTCTATACTCGACACAACAGGTTCTATACAATTGAGTATCATGCAGTCATTAAAATGTATGCTACAGATCTGTATGTTAACACACATTCTAGATTAACTGATGAAAGATTTCTAGGATACTTTATTCAGTCAAAAAATTTGGCTATACACCAAATGACTGCATTCACTTCAATTATTAAAATTACATTTATTTCTGTAGTCATTATGGAAGGGTCTATATTGAAGATTTGGAAGAAAGTGGTCTTTAGCTGTTTCTTTTAAGGCTTTTATGTATTATTTGAATTTATGTTATGTATTCTTGAAAGTGGTAGGATTACCCCCAAGCAAACAAAACTGGCTCTTGAGGAATAATAAAAAAAAATCATAGATATTACAATGGTATGTAGCTTTCTAAAACTCAACATTACCCAACAAAATCCTATACCTTAAGTACTTAATAGTCCTGGGGATGAGGGTGGTTGTGGTAAAAAAAAAATGTCTAAAAAGAGGTCTTAAGAAGTCAGTAATGAAACAAAGGTGAGAAATAGTATTTCACATGGAATGAGTTACTTTTATAACCAGAAACCAAATTTAATTATCTCCATGATGACTGCTCTGAAAGTTATAGTCATATGTCTAATTTCAAATCTAATTTGTTATTTTCAACCAAAAATCCCACTTGCATTTTCTACTCAAGAGTATTTTAAAAATATATTTCATCGAATACCTAAAAACAACTCTGCTAATGAAAAAGACCACGTTTAATGTCAGGCATTCATTACAAGTTTTTATCTTATCACTTGATTAATTAAAAAGAAATTACCTTGATCTCTCAGCTTCTTAAGAGTATTTATTGCTATGTTCACATACATATTTCTACTGCCACAGCGTTCATAAATGGCCTTTTCTTCTATTGTAGCCTAGATCATGAAGTGAATAAAAATATTAAATATCAAGATAATGGATAATAAATGTAATTTACAACATGATGGGATAAATAATGCAAGATATAACTCAAGGGATGGGGGAAATGGCACAAATGAAAAGCAACTTATCTTACATTTTTGTGTTTATGGTTTCTCAGAGGAAAGAAAGAAATGATCCCATCAAATAGAGGAACCAGACACTTCTCTTCACAAACTAAAATCACAGTATAGAGTGCAGAGTGCTAAAAGCCTACAGTGTATATTCATTTGATTCTCAAAGCAAAGCCCCTAATGTATCAAAGGTGCATATTATTACTCTCATTTGAGGTAATGAAGGCTCAAAGTGGCCAAATACTTGGCTTAAGATCACAGCAAAGGGAAGACATAATTCTCTTCTCATTATCTTTATTTTATAGGTGACTTTACTAAAATCATATCACTATTTTTTAAGTTAATTTGAAAAGGAGAGGGAAGGGGGAGGAGGGAGGGGAAGGAGGAAGGAGGGAGAAGAAGGAAGAGGGAAGACAGAGGAGAGAGAGAGAGAAGAGAGAAATTCCAAGCAGGCGCCATGCCCAGCACACAGTCTAATCATGACCAGCTGAAATCAAGAGTCAGACACTTAACTGAATGAACCACCCAGATGCCCCAATAATCAATATTTTTATGCTAGAATACATTAAAATCCTAAAAGTCAGTAAGAGAAAGAATGGGTGAAAATCAAAGAAACCAGTAAGTATAGTGATAATGTGATATTAATGCTTTCCCGTGCACCTAGTATGTGCGGGTTTAGTATAATACTCCTTAAATGGTTTCTCAGTCGTCATTGTGAATCCATGAGGATGGATGCGATCATGACCAACCTGAATGAGGCTCAAGAAAAAGTAAATATCTAACTGTTGCAGAGCTAGGAACTGAATCCAGGCATGCCCGAACGCCAAAGTCAGGACTCTTCTTACTACACTAAACCTCACAGAGAGAAAGCCATGGGGGGGGGGGCGGGTTGGGGGAGAATAGAGAAAAAAGCTAACTGAAAGAAGAAAGGATAACATGTCTCTGTAAGAGGCTCCTTTTGTCTATGTGTGTCTGTCTTTGCTTTGCCATTATTCTTCGACCAGTATAGAATCCTAGAGGAGAGACTTCCGGAATGGCAGAACAAAAACCTTCGTGAACCACCTTCCCATAAAAATAATTACAATATCAGTAAACGACTAAAAGTAACCATTTCAAAACTCTGAAAATTAGCCAAAGCCACAGAATAAACTGAAAATTATCTAAGAGAAACTATTGAACCTCAGTAAGAAAGTGGGTCTGTACCATTTTGGCTTGTGGGTTTTCCCATTCCCAACTTCCCACCCTCCAGGTGAATGGCATAGTGATAAAAAGTAGGCAGCCTGGTAGCCAACAGAGAGGAATGACTTCTTTTACAGCTACACTAAAAGCAACAGCCCCAGATCATAGTCAATATTTTGTATGAATAAGCAGCTCCCTGGAAAATCTCTATCCCCAAAGCATTGTGGGTATTTGATGCAGAACTTAGCTCATGATGGGGGACTGTATTGCCAAGGTGGCAGTATGACAGCTACCCAAGGTTATGATTTCTTGTTGGACAAACAGGAACCTGGCCAGGAATTTTAACTTTTTAATTTTTAAAAATGTTTACTTACTTTATTTTTTTTTTGAGAGAGAGCGAGAGCGAGAGAGAGTGAGCACGCACAGGGGAAGGGCAGAAAGCGAGGGAGACCCAGAATCCAAAGCAGGCTCCAGGCTCTGAGTTGTCAGCACAGCCCAAGGCGGAGCTCGAACTTATCAACTGTAAGATCATGATCTGTGCTGAAGTTGGATGCTTAGCTGACTAGACCACCCAGAGGCCCCAAACCTGGCCAGGAATCTAAAAAAAAAAAAAAAAAAAATTGGAGACTTAGATCACAAATGATCATAAAGACTGAAAAGTTCTGACATATTTCTGGGGCTTAAAAGGCGGCCCAGGAAACACCTGGGAAAAGAGAAGGTCCTACTCACTCAATAGTGGCTATTCTTGAAGTCTTAGAACAAGGACACAAAAGCTAAGGTTGGCTATAAACTAAAGTTTTAAGGGCACTTCTTCTCACATAGCTTGCCCTCTGCAAAGGGAGGAAGGCATACAGACAAGGCATTTAAGAAAATTTTCTAGCCAGTCATTGACTAATCAGTAAATTATCCTGACAGAGGGTGATCCCTTTAAAGCAAGACTTAAAATAAAAATTAATGACAAAAACTTAAAAAACAATGCTACTAGAAAACTTAGTGGCTATACACTAAAAGGAATACAGTTCACTAAAGTCACTAAAACAAGTGGCAACAAGAAAAACAAAAACCTAGCAACCAAAAAGTACCTGAAACCAGAGTTATTACAATATGTCATTCAATCATACAGTTTTTAACAAAAAAATTATGAGTCATGTAAAGAAAAAAAAGAGTGTACCTCATACATGATAAAAACCAGCCAAGAGAAAATGTCCCTGACAAAGTCCAGATTTTGGACTTAGTACAAAGACTTTGTAAATGTTTTAAAACTGAAGGAGACTATGTTTGAAGAATGAAAAAAAAATGGGGTCTTACCACATAGGCAACATGAATAAAGAGATTTTAAAAATAAAATTTTTTTAGAATTCTGGAGCTAGAAAGTGTAAAAATTGGTATCAACACTCGAGGGGGTCCACAACAGAGATACTAGATGGTTATCTGAATCCATATGAGAAGTAAAGAATACTGGTAAATATAACTTTATAGAAAAATATAAAAGAATAAATGTGTGCATTTGTAATTATTTTCTCCTGCTTTAACAATAGCAAAGAGCAGTAATTATAAAATTGTATTGATAGGCTTATAATACAGATGTTATAATTCATGTTATAATGCTATAAAGGTAGGGGTAGGAAACATACTGGAACAAAATTTTTGTGGGCTCTAGAAATGAAGGCAGTTTTAATCTGAATTAGATTGTTATAAATTAAAATGTAACTGTAATCCTCAAGGCAAAAACTAAGACAATAACTAAAAATATATAGTCAAAGAAATGACATGGGCATTTAAATGATACCGTAGAAAATATTTATGTAACACAAAAGAAAGCACTGATTATAGGGAAAATATAAAGACACAAGAGACATAGAAAATAGCAAAACACATGATGTAAATAAATTCTCTTATTGGTCAACTTATTAAATGTAAATTAAATACTCCAATTGAAGACAGAGACTGGAAGAATTATGAAAAATATATAACTACACTGTCTACAAGATAGACACTTTAGATCTTTTTTTTTTTTTTAAGTAAGCTCAAACTTACAACCCTGAGATCAAGAGTTGTATGCTCTACCAACTGAGCCAGCCAGGCACCTCAAGACCGACATTTTAGAGTCAAAGACCAAACAGATTGTAAGTAAAGGAGAAAAAAGATGTACTTTGTAAGGAGTAAAAGATATTTAGAGTGGCTATGCTAATATCAGACAAAGTAGATTAAAAAGAAAAGTTGTTACTAGGGACAAAGACATAATGATAAGAACCAATCCATCAGGGAGACATAGCAATTATAAACAAATATGCATTTAATAACAGAGCAGCAAAATACAGAGAGCAAAAGCTGAGAGATCTCAAGTGACATAACAATTCAACATTAAGAACAGAGACCTAAAGTATCGCCATCCAAGATGCTGAAGGGAAAGAAAGTGAAGGAGAGGAAGGTGGCCTGGTGCTGCTATTGTGAAGAAGCAGGAGGCCAAGAATGTAGTCAATCCCATTTGAGAAAAGGCCCAAGAATTCTGGCATCAGAGGGGACATCCAGTCCAAAAGGGATGGCCCTGCAACATCCAGCTGCAGTGGCAAAGGGCTATTCTCTATAAACCTCTAACCGGTACACCCAGGCCTTGTACGACCAAATAGCTACTCAACTGCTTAAACGGGCCCACAGATACAGACCACAGACAAAGCAAGAGAAGCAGCAGAGCTTGTTGGCCCAGGCTAAGAAAGCTGCTGGCAAAGGGGATGTCCCCACTGAGAGGCCACCTGTCCTGTGAGCGGGGATTAATATTGTCACCACCTTAGTGGACAACAAGAAGACTCAGCTGGTAGTGGTAGCGACTGCACATGATGTGGACCCCACTGAGCTGCCCGTCTTCTGCCTGACGTGCACCCTAAGATGGGGTTCCCTACCGCGTTCTCAAGGGAAAGGCCAGGCTGGGGGGTCTGGTCCACATAAAGACTTGCATTACTGTCACCTTCACACAGGTTAACTCGGAAGACAACAGAGCTCTGGCTAAGCAGGTGGAAGCCACAGGACCAATTACAATGACAGATATGATGAGATCCACCCCCACTGGGGAGGGAGTGTCCTGTGTCCAAAGTCGGTGGCTTGCAGTGCCAAGCTGAAAAAGGCAAAGGTTCAAGAACTGGCCACGAAACTGGGCTAAGTGGACGTTGTTGAATTTTCTACACATAAAGCACTAAAAAGTCCTCTTTCAGCCAGTGTCAAATAAAAAAAGAATGGAGACCTCTATACCATACTTCAAAAACGGAAATAAGTCAGATGGTGAAAAAAATAAAATATTCCAACAACACTATAAATCAACTATACCTAGTAGAAATCTATAGAACACTCTATGCAACAATAGCAGAATATATAATTCTTCTCAAGCAGACCAGAACATTTTCCAGAACAGATCATATGTTAGGCCATAAAATAATCCTCAATAAATTTAAAAGGATTTAAATCACACAAAGTATGGTCTCAGATCACATTGGTCTTCTAAGTCAGCAATAGGAAATTTGGGAAATTCACAAGTATGTGTTAATTAAATTACACAATGGGACAAAGAAGACCTCACAAAGGAAATTTAAAAATTGAGATGCATATGGGGCGCCTGGGTGGCTCAGTAGGTTAAGCGTCTGACTTCAGCTCAGGTCATGACCTCACGTTCATGGGTTTGAGCCCCACGTCAGGCTCTGTGCTGAGAGCTCAGAGCCTGGAGCCTGCTTCAGATTCTGTCTCCCTCTATCTCTCTCAGTCCCTCCCCCTCTCATGCTCTGTCTCTCCCTATCTCAAAAATAAATAAAACATAAAAAAATTAAAAAAAATTGAGATGCATATAATTGGAATCAGAACATACCTTTTGGTTAGAGATTACTATTATAAATGGCTTTATTAAAAATAAAATTGAAATTAAAAACTTTGTCTTCCATCTTAAGAAACTGCAATTTTAAGAGCAAACCAAACCCAAAGAAAGCAGTAGGAAGTGATAAAAAGGATGGAAAGAAATGAAATAAAGAATTTTCTAAAATAGAGATAACAAAATCAAAACTTGGTTCTTTGAAAAGATCAACACAATTGACAAAACTTTGGCTAGGCTGACCAAGAAAAAGGAAAGACTCAAATTACTAAAATCAATAATGGAAGAGGAGGTATCACCACAGAACTGAGAAAAATATTAAGAAGTATAAACAAATACTATGAACAAATATATAACAACATTTCAGGATATGGGAAACTGTAGAAAGATAAAACCTCCTGAAAGTGACTTTAAGAGTAGACCTATGAGATGAATTGGTAATTTAAAAAAATACTGACAAGCCCTCACTAAGGAATTCTTCCAAACATTTAAAGAAGATTTAAAAAAAAATAGCAACCATTCATAAAATCTTCCAAAAAATAAAAAAAGAGAATACTTTACATCTCATTCTATGAGTCCAATGTAACCCTGAGACCCAGAAAAAAGTTACCATAAGCAAAGAAAGCTACCATGTCCATCACTAGAAGAATAAGGAAAATGTGGTATCACAGTAGTAAAATATTATTCAGTTGCCAAAAGAATAAAATTCTGGTATGTGCTACAACATGAATGAACTTTGAAAACATTACACTAAGTCAATGAGGCCAGAAACAAAAGGACAAGTATTGCACGAGTCCACATAGATGAGGTACCTGTAGTAAGCAAATTCACATAGACAGTAAAATGGAGATTACCTGGGGCTGAAGGGGGAGAGAAGAATGAAAGTTATTCCTTAAGAGGTACAGAGTTTCTGTTTGGGATGAAGAAAAAGCAGTAGTGATGGTTAAACAACATTGTGAATGTACTTAGTAACAATGAATTGTGCATCCAAATGGATAAAATGAGAAATTCTATGTCGGCAATATTTTACCACAATAAAAATAACAGTAATAAGGGCATCTGGGTGGCTCGGTTGAGCATTCAACTCTTGATTTCAGCTCAGGTCATAATCCCAGGGCTGTGGAATGGAGCCCCATGTTGGGCTCCATGCAGAACAAAGTAATATTAAAAAAAAATTTTTTTTTGCTTATTTAATTGCCTTTTTCCTAATATTAAGTGCTATAATTTAAGTGTTTGCTAATGTATTAGAAACAATTATTTATCATTGTAATGTGTAATTCTTTCACTTCTTGTAAAATTTAACTTTTTTCTATTGTCAAAAAAATAAAAATAAATAAAAAAAATTACAGACTCATGTCTGCAGACCTAATTAACGTTGACACAAAAAATTCTAGCACACTGAGTGAGTTTATACAAGAAATGCATTAGTTTAAGAGAAAAAAAACCCCACAACAATGTAATATACTACATTAATCGACTAAAGGACAAAAACTGTATGACATCTCAAGAGATAAGAAAAAAGTATTTAAGAAAATTCAAGATGATAAGACACTTAAACTAGGAACAGAAGGGAACTTCGTCAACCTGATAAAGGACATGTAAAAACAAAACAACCTACAGTAACCACTCTACTTAATGGACAAAGACTGAAGGCTTTCCCCTTAAGGAAAGGAACAAGACAACGATGCCTCTTCTTACAACATCTACTCAATATTTTACTGGAAATTGGTGCTACAGAAATCAGGCAAGAAAATGAAATAAAATATATCCAGATTGGAAAGGAAGAAATAAGATTATGTCTATTTGTAGTTGATATGATCTTGGATAAAGAAAATCCCAAGGAATTCACTAAAAACTATTAGAACTAATAAATGGGGGAGGGGGGTTGCCTGCATGGCTCATTCAGGTAAGTGTCCAGCTCTTGACTTTGGCTCAGGTCATGATCTCAAGGTTTCTGAGTTGAAGCCCTGCATTAACCTCTGTGCATAGCCTGTTTGGGATCCTTTCTCCCTCTCCCACTCGGCCCCTCCCCTACTTGTGCATGCACACTCCCCCTCTCAAAATAAATAAATAAACTTAAAAATAAGAATAAATAGGTAACCAAGAGTTCAAGACACAGAGAAAAATTATCAACTGTATTTTTGCACACTGGCTATGAATAATCTGAAAATAAAATTACAAAAGTAATTCCATTTACAATAGTATTAAGATCACAATAGCTAGGAATCAATTTAACAAAAAAGTTAAAGACTTGTACTCTGAAAACTATAAAACAGTGTTAAAAGAAATTAAAGATTGAAAAAAATGGAAAGACATTCCACGCTCATGGTTCACAAGACTTAATATTGTTAAATGACAATCCTTCACAAATTGATCTACAGATTCAAAGTCACCTCTATCAAAAGTGTAACGCAATCATTCTGCAGGAAATAAAAGCTGAATCTAAAAGTTATATGGAAATGCCATGGACTAAAACAGTCTGAAAAATTTAACCAATATGGAGGAGTCACATTTCTAACTTCAATACTTACTACAAAACTACAGTAATTAAGATTGTGTAATATTGGTATAGGATAGAAATAGAGATCAATGGAATAAAATCAGTTGGGAATTTATGTTCATTTATATCTAATATTTATGATCAACTGATTTTTGACAAAGGTGACGAGACAATTAAATGGGGAAGGACCAGTCTTTTCAACAAATGGTGCTAGGACAACTGGAAATCCACATTCAAATGAATGTGTTTGGACTCCCTGACGCACACCTTATGTAAAAGGCATCTAAAAAAATGAATTATATGCCTAAGTGTAGTAACTAAAACTTTAAAATTCTGAGAAAAAATAAAGTAGTAATTAAAGCTTTGTAATCTTGGTTTCTTAGACATGATACCAAAAGCCTAAGTGACAAAAAAAAAAAAAAAAACCAGATGAATTGGAACACATCACAATGAAGAACCTTTTGTAATGCAAATGATACCAATAAGAAAGTAAGAATACAACCGAAAGAAAAAATATTTGCAAATGTATCTGCTAAGAGACTTGTATCCAGAATATATAAAGAACTCTTAAAACTCAATAAAAAGAGTTTGGACATATTTAAAAAGACCTCTCCAAGAAGACAAATGGCCAATAAGCACAGGAAAATATGTTGGACATCATTAGGCATTAGGGAAATGCAAATCAAAATCACAATCAGATAGCATTTCATGCCCACCAAGCTGGCTACACAAAAAGACAGGTAAGAAGCACTAGTGTGGATGTGAAGAAACTAGTACTGTCCACATTGCTAATGGGCATATACACCAGTGAAGCCACTCTGGAAAACAGTTTGGTAGTTCCTCAATAAGTTAAGTATAGAATTGCCATATGACCCAATTATATGCTCAAGAGAAACATAATCATTTATCCACACAAAATCTTTCAATGTCCGTTTATGTACAAACATTCATTCCTAATAACCAATAAATGGAAATGACCCAAATGTCCATCAACTGATGAACAGATGTGTACATCGATAAACCAGTATTATCTGGCAAGAGGAAATTAAGTAATGATGTATATGACCCTTGAAAACAGTATGCTAAGTGAAAACATTAAGCTGAACCCCCATGTTATCAGGTTCCCTAGTCTAGAAATATCCAGAATAGCAAATTATAGAGAAGGAAAATGAGTGGTTGCCTAGGGCTACGAGATACGGAGGGCTGGGGGAGTGACAGATAAATGGTACAGTGGATCTTTTTGGGGTGATGCAAGTGTGTTAAGATTAACTGTAATGGTTCCACAAGTGACTGACTGGAGTATATATACTCACGGCCACTGGAACGTACACACAAAATGGGTGAATTAATAGGGTATGTGAAGCATATCTTGATAAAGCTGTTACTGAAGAGAATTCTTGAGTCCTTCCTCTCTCTGAATACAACAATCTATTATGATGACAACTTCACTTATATTCCAAATGTTTCCAGCACCTGGCAGCTTCCTACTCTGTGGAGCAGCAATTTTATGGGCAGCGTTATCAGTTATAAAGATATTCCTCATAATTTCAGTGAAATCTTCCTCTTGTTGCATTCACTCATGGTCCTTTTGATAACCTCCCAGAGCAATGGGAATTAGCTTCAATCAGAGGAATGGCGGCACTAAGTCCAAATCTAGTGTTCAGATACGTGTTTGCCTGACAGTTAAAAATATTAAAATATTTTAACATAAAATGCCTTTGAAGATTAGAAATCTGTAAACATTGGCCTAGAATCACCAAACTGCAACTATCAGCAGTTGCTGAGTAGTGTCTCTCCCCTTTAGATGGCACTTACTCTGTGCATGAGCCATAGTTCCCCAACTCCTCATTACTCCCAGAGTCCACAAGGACTCTTGAAGATACGGATGGGGATGGGCGCTATTGTGATTGCTACTTATCTGTAAGGTTTCATTTTGGTATAAAAAGTTTTGAGTAGGTTTGCAAACACAGGTCTGGTCCATAAAAGAGCATAAACAGTGGTATGTAATAAGGAGTAGAGGGGACTAGGCCTCATTCAACAGTATATGCTCCATATATAGGAGGGGAGACAGTGCTCAGATTAGTATACTATTGGCCTTGCTAAGGGGGCACCTGGGTGGCTCACTAGGTTAAGCACCGACTTAGGCTCAGGTCATGGTCTCACAGTTCATGAGTTCAAGCCCTGCATCGGGTGAGCTTGAGTCGCACTTCAGGAGAGCCCTTGTGGAATTCTCTCTTCTTCTCTGCCACTCGCTCACTTGAGCTCCTCTCTCAGAAATAAAAAATTAAAATAAAAAAAGGAAAATTATAGGACTAAGACAGTTTTTGTCACTAAAGTAACCAGGGTACTCTTTACTACTTAAAAACAGAAAGATCCTCCAGGAACCAGTTCCACAGCCTGGTTTCAAAAAAGGTGAAGAGAGGGGCGCCTGGGTGGCTCAGTCGGTTAAGCCTCCGACTTCGGCTCAGGTTAGATCTCACGTTCGTGGGTTCTAGCCCCGCGTCAGGCTCTGTGCTGACAGCTAGCTCAGAGCCTGGAGCCTGTTTCAGATTCTGTGTCTCCCTCTCTCTCTGACCCTCCCCCTCTCATGCTCTGTCTCTTCTGTATCAAAAATAAATAAAGCATTAAAAAAATAAAAAAAGGTGAAGAGATAAAGAATAAAATTGGTTCTTGAGTTTTTTATTCAATATAACACTTGCAAAGTGCTAGTCTTCAGATACACTGACCTTGTTAAGAGCCTCATCCTCTGTTTTATAAATTCTCAAATAATTCTCAGCAAAGAGGTTGACATAACGTTGTCTTACTTCCTCAGGAACTTTGGAAGAGGATTCTGATGTGATGAAAGCCCGCTTCCGATGAGCCATTTTGTATTTCAGCATCTTGTTAAACAGAGTTGTTGATTAGAGAAAAGAAAAACATGTGTGTCTGTTTAAAATTACTAATATGCATAGGAAAGAAGTAAAACTATCTCAGGTAAGTTCTATATCAATTTAATCCAAAAATAATTTCACACTCTAAATTCATTAAAAATAAAATAAATAGGAGGGTGACTGTGTGGCTCAGTTGGTTAAGCACCTGACTCCTGATTTTGGCTCAGGTCATGACCTCATGGTTCCTGAGATCGAGTCCTATGTCAGGATCTGCACAGTGAGGAGCCTGCTTGGGATTCTCTTTCTCTGTCTCTCTCTGTCTCTCTCTGTCTCTCTGTCTCTCTGTCTCTCTCTCTCTCTCTCTCTCTCTCTCTCTGTCCCTCCCCTGCTTGTGCACATATTGGCTTGCATGCACTCTCTTGCTCTCTCTCAAAAACAAACATTAAAAAAAATAGAATAAATACAAGGCATAACGTTACCTACACTCACAAATGGGAGACATGAGACTGTGGAATCAGTGATGCTACCCGTGAGTACTCCATTCTAGCTGACCTGATTACTCAAATCATCTCTCTCCTCTCCACATCCGTAATCTGAGAGCTCTGGTGTGCTCCTCTGTTCAGCCCACGGCAAAGTTTGTCATGTGCCATTCTTAAGACAAATTCATGTCCCAATGTCAGTTACCATTTCACAAAGAAAAATGCTCAGACTTAAATAAAAGTTATGAAACATTTATACATACTCAATATTATCAATAATGTCCCAGCTCTAAATAATTTTAGCATTCCTTTGAAGAACTTATTAATACTTTGAGAACTCTAAAATCTGTTAATCTGCCTTACATTTTGGAAAAAGAAAAACAAAGTTACACTTCCCTGTGGTTGTTCCCTTGAAGTACAAAGACATTTTAGGAGGAAGAAAGCCTTAAAACTGAGAGGTAGTTTTCTGCTGAAGAATACTTACTAAAAAGGAAAATAAGCCATTGCCACAAACAGGAGAAAAATTACTAAAGATGGAAGATTATACAACCATATCACTGATGGCATGATTTATGAAAGGTCTGCCTCCTTCTCTCTTGCACACACACACAGGTGTACACCCCTCACTGGATGTCTCTTGACAGCTATATTCCAATGTGAAACTTTGCTTTGAAAATAAGTTGAGTCTTAATCATAGCCACAGAAGTTTTAGGTCTAAAAATATGCCCAATATTTCCAGGAACAGGATAAACACATAGCTAAATGGGGACACACAGACACAAATCCCATCATAAAATGACAATAACTATCAGTAACCAGAAAAAGCTGAAATTTCCCTCTGGGGTCTGAAGGAGGGATCTCCAGAAAAAAGAATCTAACCACTCTCTCAGGAGCTCCAAGTGTAGACAGGTAAGTTGGTTATTAGCAATAAAATTCTAGCCTTCGGACCTGGTTTATAATACCTTTACAGGAAAAGCAGCAATACTTTTCACAGGAACATGTGATCTGCTTGGTTTTACAATTGGCTTTTTCCTTGATAGAACTACATCCAGCTGAAGCCTGTTTGATGGAAGTGAGTTTTCTGAGACGTTTCAATGACCAAAAAAAAAAAAGGTAAGTGTTAATGACATTAGCCTCAGATGATTAGAGTTTATTAATTCTCAATTCAAGGCTTCATAATACTTTTACAGACTCCATATTTTTTTTCTTGAAACAAAAAGTAAACACAAACCATTCCCAATAGCTAACCCCAATATCTTCTACAAGAACAAATTTAGACAATTTATAAAGCAAGTCACTCCATGTTGAAATGCTTACGAAGTATTACCAGCTATAGCTTAGCATTTAGGGACAAATAGCACAAATTATTTAAATATCATGCTAATCATATTTTTCACATAAAACTCCATGTGAGTGACTCAACCATTATTGGCAACATATGGGTTTCATAGAAAATGGTTTTTAAAATAAGACAAAATCCCATTTCTTGACTCAGTGATTTTTCTCATACCTCCTGAGGCTCTCCTTTGGGTCTGAGAAATTGGACGTGCAAATGTAGTTTTCTTTTGTTCTGAAGTGGCTGCAACAAAAGCCCGCCCACTCTTGATGCCAGCCATGATCTGGGCTGCCTGTTGCTGTGCCCGAAGGATGCCAGGGCGACTAGTCAGGGGTGCCACTGGCTCCCTGAATGGGCTAATGATCTCTTTACTGGCTGCAACCTACACAGCATCAACAGAAAACAGAAGAAGGATTTCAAGAACGTTAAGACTGATCATTTCACTTTCCCTTTTTGCACAAAGGCTTTTGGAATTGACTACATTTATAATGCCCCATGTGATAGGACACACACATAAATGGAGTAGCCCCAGAAAAATGCAGATATAAAATTGAGCCTTTGAAGTATATAATTTAACAAAGCTTTCTTGAACTAAGAGACAACACTAATTCTCATATGAAAATGACACTTCCTTTTGTATGAAGGTAAAAGTGTTAATAAAACAGCTAACAAGACACATCCTACCCAAGTGACTGGCATCTGAAATTAAGGAAAGAATTCTTTAAGTAAACAGGCAGAAGTATCAGGTGACTCGAGAGAAACAGCAGGTTAGCATTAGACTTCTCTGCAGCAAAATTCATTACATGAAGAGAATGAAGGGGCACCTGAGAGGCTCAGGTCATGATTTCAAGGTTTTTAAGTCTGAGCCCCTCATCGGGCTCTGCACTGACAGCTCAGAGCCTGGAGCTTGCTTTAGATTCTCCATCCCCCCCCAACCCTTTTTCTGCTTGTGGGCTCTCTCATGCATGCTCTCTCAAAAACAAACAAACAAACAAACAAACATAACAACAAAAGAGAATGGAACACCAGAATGTCCAGCTTGATTAGTAACACAGGAAATGTCCTACAAAACAAGGAAATAAGATTTCACTCAGATTGACAATTTCTTGAAAAAATTTAATACCCATTTTTGGCCAAGGTTTGTGGGGAGGGAACCCTGAAACATTATGTAGGACTGTATCCTGGCACAACCCTTCTGGAAGGCACTATGGCAAGATACTTTTAAAATGTTAAAACTCTATCTTCCTTTGTCCTGTTGCTTCCATTTGTAAGAATTTATTTTGAGGGGGGAAAAATCACTGATAAAACCAATAATTATTTAAAAAGAAGAATGGGGGTGTTACATAGCAAAATAAAATGAAAACTAAAAACACATCATTTGCCAATAAAGGGAAATAATGTTTCCAAAATTTTTTTCCTAAGGGTAAAGAAACAACTTTCGTTAGTACCTATATATCTAACCTTGGATAGATGCTCAGTATCTCTATTTCAAAGATAAAGAAAAAAAGCTCAGAGAAATTAAAGAACTTGCCCAAGGACATCTAACATCTGCAAAGAACTAGAATACAGGGTCTTTTTTTTTAATTATTTTTTGTAACTTTATTTTTTTAGGATATAACACTATTTTTTAACATATGCAATTATTTTCCATCATTTACAATACAGTAGTTACAATGACACTCCAAATGGATAAGCAAAGTAAAAAATCAGAACCTCAACTTCTATTTCATGTAATTAGACTTATACAGAAATTAGAAGGT
>NC_043712.1:42373310-42373483 GCF_006229205.1 Suricata suricatta | reverse complement strand
GATCAAAATGAAACTACTCTGTCTGCCTCCTTATTCATGATTTTTTATTTTTTTTTAGTAAATATTTTGCTACTATGTATTAAATACTGCATGGTTTGCCCAAGCTAAGATGAAACCACATCATAAATCAATAAGCATTTTGCATTTTCTTTCATTATCTACTCAAAGTCATA